>NC_067220.1:40450673-40593173 GCF_019924925.1 Ctenopharyngodon idella
ACAACTGTTAGTACAACTGAGACAACTAAACCAACCACAACAAAAGAATCAACATCAGCAACAACAACTGAGAGCACAACTGTTAGTAAAACTGAGACAACTGCACCACCCACAACAACTGAGAGCACAACTGTTAGTACAACTGAAACAACTAAACCAGCCACAACAACTGACAGCACAACTGTTGTTAGTACAACTGAAACAATTACACTAACCACAACAACAGAATCAACATCAGCCACAACAACTGAGAGCACAACTGTTAGTACAACTAATACAACTACACCAGCCACAACAACTGAGAGTACAACTATTAGTACAACTGAGACAACTACACCAACCACAACAACTGAGAGCACAACTGTTAGCACAACTGAGACAACTACACCAGCCACAACAACTGAGAGCACAACTGTTAGTACAACTGAGACAATTACACCAGCCACAACAACTGAGAGCACCACTGTTAGTACAACTGAAACAACTACACCAGCCACAACAACTGAGAGCACAACTGTTCTAACAACTGAGACAACTACACCAGCCACAACAACTGAGAGCACAACTGTTAGTACAACTGAAACAACTACACCAGCCACAACAACTGAAAGCACAACTGTTAGTACAACTGAAACAACTACACCAGCCACAACAACTGAGAGCACAACTGTTCGTACAACTGAAACAACTACACCAACCACAACAAGAGAATCAACATCAGCCACAACAACTGAGAGCACAACTCTTAGTACAACTGAAACAACTACACCAACCACGACAAGAGAATCAATATCAGCCACAACAACTGAGAGCACAACTGTTAGTACAACTGAAACAACTACACCAGCCACAACAACTGAGAGCACAACTGTTCGTACAACTGAAACAACTACACCAACCACAACAAGAGAATCAACATCAGCCACAACAACTGAGAGCACAACTCTTAGTACAACTGAAACAACTACACCAACCATGACAAGAGAATCAATATCAGCCACAACAACTGAGAGCACAACTGTTAGTACAACTGAAACAACTACACCAGCCACAACAACTGAGAGCACAACTGTTAGTACAACTGAAACAACTACACCAGCCACAACAACTGAGAGCACAACTGTTATTACAACTAAGACAACTACACCAGCCACAACAACTGAGAGCACAACTGTTTTTACAAATGAAACAACTACACCAGCCACTATAACAGAATCAACATCAGCCACAACAACTAAGAGCACAACTTTCAGTACAACTGAAACAAAGACACCAGTCACAACAACTGAGAGCACAGCTGTTAGTACAACTGAAACAACTACACCAGCCACAACAACTGAGAGCACAACTGTTAGTACAACTGAGACAACTACACCAGCCACAACAACTGAAAGCACAACTGTTAGTACAACTGAAACAACTACACCAGCCACAACAACTGAGAGCACAACTGTTAGTACAACTGAAACATCTACACCAGCACCAATAATAACAGAATCAGCAACAACCACGACAACTGAGAGCACAACTGTTAGTACAACTGAAACAACTACACCAGCCACTACAACAGAATCAACATCAGCCACAACAACAGAGAGTTCAACTGTTAGTACAACTGAAACAACTACACCAGCCACAACAACTGAGAGCACAACTGTTAGTACAACTGAGACAACTACACCAGCCACAACAACTAAGAGCACAACTGTTAGTACAACTGAGACAACTACACCAGCAACTACAACAGAATCAACATCAGCCACAACAACTGAGAGCACAACTTTCAGTACAACTGAAACAACTACACCTGTCACAACAACTGAGAGCACAGCTGTTAGTACAACTGAGACAACTACACCAGCCACAACAACTGAAAGCACAACTGTTAGTACAACTGAAACAACTACACCAGCCACAACAACTGAGAGTACAACTGAAACAACTACACCAGCCACAACAACTGAGAGCACAACTGTTAGTACAACTGAAACAACTACACCAGCCACAACAACTGAGAGCACAACTGTTAGCACTACTGAAATAACTACACCAGACACAACAACTGAGAGCACAACTGAAATAAGTACACCAACCACAACAACTGAGACCACAATTGTTAGTACAACCGAGACAACTACACAAGCCACAACAACTGAGAGCACAACTGTTAGTACAACTGAAACAACTACACCAGCCACAACAACAGAATCAACATCAGCCACAACAATTGAGAGCACAATTTTCATTACAACTGAAAGAACTATACCAGCCACAACAACTCAGAGCACAACTGAAACAACTATTCCAACCAAAACAGAATCAACATCAGCCACAACAACTGAGAGCAGAACTGTTAGTACAACTGAGATGACTACACCAACCACAACAACAGAATCAACATCAGCCACAACAATTGAGAGCACAACTGTTAGTATATCTGAAACATCTACACCAGCACCAATGATAACAGAATCAGCAACAGCCACGACAACTAAGAGAACAACTGTTAGTACAACTGAAACAACTACACCAGCCACAACAACTGAGAGCACAACTGTTAGTACAACTGTAACAACTACACCAGCCACAACAACTGATAGCACAACTATTAGTACAACTGAAACAACTACACCAACCACAACAACAGAATCAACATCAGCCACAACAACTGAGAGCACAACTGTTAGTACAACTGAAACAACTACACCAACCACAACAACAGAATCAACATCAGCCACAACAATTGAGAGCACAATTTTCAGTACAACTGAAACAACTACACCAGCCACAATAACTGAGAGCACAGCTGTTAGTACAACTGAAACAACTACACCAGTCACAACAACTGAGAGCACAACTGTTAGTACTACTGAAACAACTATACCAGCCACAACAACTGAGAGCACAACTGAAACAACTACACCCACCACAACAACAGAATCAACATCAGCCACAACAATTGAGAGCACAATTTTCAGTACAACTGAAACAACTACAACCACAACAACAGAATCAACATCAGCAACAACAACTGAGAGCACAACTGTTAGTACAACTGAAACAACTACACCAGCCACAACAACTGAGAGCACAGCTGTTAGCACAACTGAAACAAATATACCAGCCAAAACCACTGAGAGCACAACTGAAACAACTACTCCAACCACAAAAACAGAATCAGCAACAGCCACGACAACTGAGAGCACAACTGTTAGTACAACTGAAACAACTACACCAGCCACAACAACTGAGAGCACAACTGTTCGTACAACTGAAACAACTACACCAACCACAACAAGAGAATCAACATCAGCCACAACAACTGAGAGCACAACTGTTAGTACAACTGAAACAACTACACCAACCACGACAAGAGAATCAATATCAGCCACAACAACTGAGAGCACAACTGTTAGTACAACTGAAACAACTACACCAGCCACAACAACTGAGAGCACAACTGTTCGTACAACTGAAACAACTACACCAACCACAACAAGAGAATCAACATCAGCCACAACAACTGAGAGCACAACTCTTAGTACAACTGAAACAACTACACCAACCACGACAAGAGAATCAATATCAGCCACAACAACTGAGAGCACAACTGTTAGTACAACTGAAACAACTACACCAGCCACAACAACTGAGAGCACAACTGTTAGTACAACTGAAACAACTACACCAGCCACAACAACTGAGAGCACAACTGTTATTACAACTGAGACAACTACACCAGCCACAACAACTGAGAGCACAACTGTTATTACAAATGAAACAACTACACCAGCCACTATAACAGAATCAACATCAGCCACAACAACTAAGAGCACAACTTTAAGTACAACTGAAACAAAGACACCAGTCACAACAACTGAGAGCACAGCTGTTAGTACAACTGAAACAACTACACCAGCCACAACAACAGAATCAACATCAGCCACAACAATTGAGAGCACAATTTTCATTACAACTGAAAGAACTATACCAGCCACAACAACTCAGAGCACAACTGAAACAACTATTCCAACCACAACAGAATCAACATCAGCCACAACAACTGAGAGCAGAACTGTTAGTACAACTGAAACAACTTCACAAGCCACAACAACTGAATCAACATCAGCCACAACTGAGAGCACAACTGTTAGTACATCTGAAAGCACAACTGTTAGCACAACTGAGACAACTACACCAACCACAACAACAGAATCAACATCAGCCACAACTGCTGAGAGCACAACTGTTAGTACAACTGAAACATCTACACCAGCCACAACAACTGAATCAACATCAGCCACAACTGAGAGCACAACTGTTAGTACATCTGAAACATCAACACCAGCCACTACAACAGAATCAACATCAGCCACAACAACTGAGAGCACAACTGTTAGTACAACTGAGACAACTACACCAGAACCATCAACAGCAACAGAATCTACAACAGCAACAGCTACTGAGAGCACAACTGTTAGTACAT
Source organism: Ctenopharyngodon idella (assembly GCF_019924925.1). NCBI lineage: Eukaryota > Metazoa > Chordata > Actinopteri > Cypriniformes > Xenocyprididae > Ctenopharyngodon > Ctenopharyngodon idella. Next base: position 40,455,160 of record NC_067220.1, read on the forward strand.
CTGAAACATCTACACCAGCACCAATAATAACAGAATCAGCAACAGCCACGACAACTGAAAGAACAACTGTTAGTACAACTGAAACAACAACACAAGCCACTACAACAGAATCAACATTAGCCACAACAACTGAGAGCACACCTGTTAGTACAACTGAAACATCTACACCAGCCACTACAACAGAATCAGCATCAGCCACAAAAATTGAGAGCACAACTTTCAGTACAACTGAAACAACTACACCATTCACAACAACTGAGAGCACAGCTGTTAGTACAACTGAAACAACTACACCAGCCACAACAACTTTCAGTACAACTGAGACAACTACACCAGCAACAACAACTGAGAGCACAACTGTTAGTACAACTGAGACAACTACACCAGCCACAACAACTGAGAGCACAACTGTTAGTACAACCGAGACAACTACACCAGCACCATCAACAACAACAATAGAATCTTCAATAGCAACAACAACTAAGAGCACAACTGTTAGTACAACTGAGACAACTACACCAGCCACAACATCTGAAAGCACAACTGTTAGTACAACTGAAACAACTACACCAGCCACAACAAGTGAGAGCACAACTGTTAGTACAACTGACACAACTACACCAGCCACCACAACTGAGAGCACAACTGTTAGTACAACTGAAACAACTACACCAGCCACAACAACTGAGAGCACAACTTTTAGTACAACTGAATCAACTACACCAGCCACAACAACTGAAAGCACAACTTTTAGTACAACTGAAACAACTACACCAGCCACAACAACTGAGAGCACAACTGTTAGTACAACTGAAACAACTACACCAGCCACTACAACAGAATCAACATCAGCCACAACAACTGAGAGCACAACTTTCAGTACAACTGAAACAACTACACCGGTCACAACAACTGAGAGCACAGCTGTTAGTACAACTGAAACAACTACACCAGCCACCACAACTGAGAGCACAACTGTTAGTACAACCGAGACAACTACACCAGCACCATCAACAACGACAGAATCTTCAACAGCAACAACAACTGATTACACAACTGTCAGTACATCTGAAACATCTACACCAGCACCAATAATAACAGAATCAGCAACAGCCACGACAACTGAGAGCACAACTGTTAGTACAACTGAAACAACTACACCAGCCACAAAAACTGAGAGCTCAACTGTTAGTACAACTGAAACTACACCAGCCACAACAACTGAGAGCACAATTGTTAGTACAACTGAATCAACTACACCAACCACAACAACAGAATCATCAGCCACAACAACTGAGAGCACAACTGTTAGTACAACTGAAACAACTACACCAGCCACAACAACTGAGAGCACAACTTTTAGTACAACTGAATCAACTACACCAGCCACAACAACTGAAAGCACAACTGTTAGTACAACTGAAACAACTACACCAGCCACAACAACTGAGAGCACAACTGTTAGTACAACTGAAACAACTACACCAGCCATTACAACAGAATCAACATCAGCCACAACAACTGAGAGCACAACTTTCAGTACAACTGAAACAACTACACCGGTCACAACAACTGAGAGCACAGCTGTTAGTACAACTGAAACAACTACACCAGCCACAACAACTGAGAGTACAACTGTTAGTACAACTGAAACAACTACACCAGCCACAACAACTGAGAGCACAACTGAAACAACTACACCAACCACAACAACTGAGACCACAACTGTTAGTACAGCTGAGATAACTACACCAGCCACAACAACTGAGAGCACAACTGTTAGTACAACTGAAACAACAACTCCAGCCACAACAACTGAGAGCACAACTGTTAGTACAACTGAAACAACTCTACCAGCCACAACAACTGAGAGCACAGCTGTTAGTACATCTGCAACATCTACACCAGCACCAATAATAACAGAATCAGCAACAGCTACGACAACTGAGAGAACAATTGTTAGTACAACTGAAACAACAACTCCGGCCACTACAACAGAATCAACATCAGCCACAACAACTGAGAGCACAACTGTTAGTACATCTGAAACATCTACACCAGCATCAATAATAACAGAATCAGCAACAACCACGACAACTGAGAGCACACCTGTTAGTACAACTGAGACATCTACACCAGCCACTACAACAGAATCAGCATCAGCCACAAAAATTGAGAGCACAACTTTCAGTACAACTGAAACAACTACACCATTCACAACAACTGAGAGCACAGCTGTTAGTACAACTGAAACAACTACACCAGCCACAACAACTTTCAGTACAACTGAGACAACTACACCAGCAACAACAACTGAGAGCACAACTGTTAGTACAACTGAGACAACTACACCAGCCACAACAACTGAGAGCACAACTGTTAGTACAACCGAGACAACTACACCAGCACCATCAACAACAACAATAGAATCTTCAATAGCAACAACAACTGAGAGCACAACTGTTAGTACAACTGAGACAACTACACCAGCCACAACAACTGAAAGCACAACTGTTAGTACAACTGAAACAACTACACCAGCCACAACAACTGAGAGCACAACTGTTAGTACAACTGAAACAACTACACCAGCCACTACAACAGAATCAACATCAGCCACAACAACTGAGAGCACAACTTTCAGTACAACTGAAACAACTACACCAGCACCATCAACAACAACAGAATCTACAACAGCAAAAACAACTGAGAGCACAACTGTAAGTACATCTGAAACATCTACACCAGCACCAATAATAACAGAATCAGCAACAGCCACGACAACTGAGAGAACAACTGTTAGTTCAACTGAAATAACTACACCAGCCACAACAACTGATAGCACAACTGTTAGTACAACTGAAACAACTACACCAACCACAATAACAGAATCAACATCAGCCACAACAACTGAGAGCACAACTGTTAGTACAACTGAGACAACTACACCAGCCACAACAACTGAGAGCACAACTGTTAGTACAACTGAAACAACTACACCAACCACAACAACAGAATCATCAGCCACAACAACTGAGAGCACAACTGTTAGTACAACTGAAACAACTACACCAGCCACAACAACTGAGAGCACAATTGTTAGTACAACTGAAACAACTACACCAGCCACTACAACAGAATCAACATCAGCCACAACAACTGAGAGCACAACTTTCAGTACAACTGAAACAACTACACCGGTCACAACAACTGAGAGCACAGCTGTTAGTACAACTGAAACAACTACACCAGCCACAACAACTGAGAGCACAACTGTTAGTACAACTGAGACAACTACACCAGCCACAACAACTGAAAGCACAACTGTTAGTACAACTGAAACAACTACACCAGCCACAACAACTGAGAGTACAACTGTTAGTTCTACTGAAACAACTACACCATCCACAACAACTGAGAGCACAACTGTTAGTACAACTGAAACAACTACACCAGCCACAACAACTGAGAGCACAACTGAAACAACTACACCAACCACAACAACTGAGATCACAACTGTTAGTACAACTGAAACAACTACACCATCCACAACAACTGAGAGCACAACTGTTAGTACAACTGAAACAACTACACCAGCCACAACAACTGAGAGCACAACTCTTAGTACAACTGAAACAACTACACCAGTCACAACAACTGTGAGCACATCTGTTAGTACAACTGAGATGACTACACCAACCACGACAACAGAATCAACATCAGCCACAACAATTGAGAGCAGAACTGTTGGTACAACTGAAACAACTATACCAGCCACAACAACTGAGAGCACAACTGTTAGTACAACTGAGACAACTACACCAGCACCACCAACAACAACAACAGAATCTTCAACAGCAACAACTGAGAGCACAACTGTTAGTACATCTGAAACATCTACACCAGCACCAATAATAACAGAATCAGCAACAGCCACGACAACTGAAAGAACTGTTAGTACAACTGAAACAACAACACCAGCCACTACAACAGAATCAACATCAGCCACAACAATTGAGAGCACAACTGTTAGTACAACTGAGACAACTACACCAGCACCATCAACAACAACAGAATCTACAACAGCAACAACAACTGAGAGCACAACTGTTAGTACAACTGACACAACTACACCAGCCACAACAACTGAGAGCACAACTGTTAGTACAACTGAAACAACTACACCAACCACAACAACTGAGATCACAACTGTTAGTACAACCGAGACAACTACACAAGCCACAACAACTGAGAGCACAACTGTTAGTACAACTGAAACAACTACACCATCCACAACAACTGAGAGCACAACTGTTAGTACAACTGAAACAACTACACCAGCCACAACAACTGAGAGCACAACTGTTAGCACAACAGAATCAACATCAGCCACAACAACTGAGAGCACAACTGTTAGTACAACTGAAACAACTACTCCAGCCACAACAACTGAGAGCACAACTGTTAGTACAACTGAATCAACTACACCAGCCACAACAACTGAGAGCACAACTGTTAGTACAACTGAAACAACTACACCAGCCACAACAACTGAGAGTACAACTGTTAGTACAACTGAAACAACTACACCAGCCACAACAACTGAGAGCACAACTGAAACAACTACACCAACCACAACAACTGAGACCACAACTGTTAGTACAGCTGAGATAACTACACCAGCCACAACAACTGAGAGCACAACTGTTAGTACAACTGAAACAACTACTCCAGCCACAACAACTGAGAGCACAACTGTTAGCACAACAGAATCAACATCAGCCACAACAACTGAGAGCACAACTGTTAGTACAACTGAAACAACTACTCCAGCCACAACAACTGAGAGCACAACTGTTAGTACAACTGAATCAACTACACCAGCCACAACAACTGAGAGCACAACTTTTAGTACAACTGAAACAACTACACCAACCACAATAACAGAATCAACATCAGCCACAACAACTGAGAGCACAATTGTTAGTACAACTGAAACAACTACACCAACCACAACAACAGAATCATCAGCCACAACAACTGAGAGCACAACTGTTAGTACAACTGAAACAACTACACCAACCACAACAACAGAATCATCAGCCACAACAACTGAGAGCACAACTGTTAGTACAACTGAAACAACTACACCAGCCACAACAACTCAGAGCACAACTGTTAGTACAACTGAATCAACTACACCAGCCACAACAACTGAGAGCACAACTTACAGTACAACTGAAACAACTACACCGGTCACAACAACTGAGAGCACAGCTGTTAGTACTACTGAAACAACTACACCAGCCACAACAACTGAGAGCACAACTGAAACAACTACACCAACCACAACAACTGAGATCACAACTGTTAGTACAGCCAAGACAACTACACAAGCCACAACAACTGAGAGCACAACTGTTAGTACAACTGAAACAACTACACCAGCCACAACAACTGAGAGCACAACTGTTAGTACAACTGAAACAACTACACCAGCCACAACAACTGAGAGCACAACTCTTAGTACAACTGAAACAACTACACCAGTCACAACAACTGAGAGCACAGCTGTTAATACAACTGAAACAACAACACCAGCCACTACAACAGAATCAACATCAGCCACAACAACTGAGAGCACAACTGTTAGTACAACTGAAACAACTACTCCAGCCACAACAACTCAGAGCACAACTGTTAGTACAACTGAATCAACTACACCAGCCACAACAACTGAGAGCACAACTTACAGTACAACTGAAACAACTACACCGGTCACAACAACTGAGAGCACAGCTGTTAGTACTACTGAAACAACTACACCAGCCACAACAACTGAGAGCACAACTGAAACAACTACACCAACCACAACAACTGAGATCACAACTGTTAGTACAGCCAAGACAACTACACAAGCCACAACAACTGAGAGCACAACTGTTAGTACAACTGAAACAACTACACCAGCCACAACAACTGAGAGCACAACTGTTAGTACAACTGAAACAACTACACCAGCCACAACAACTGAGAGCACAACTCTTAGTACAACTGAAACAACTACACCAGTCACAACAACTGAGAGCACAGCTGTTAATACAACTGAAACAACAACACCAGCCACTACAACAGAATCAACATCAGCCACAACAACTGAGAGCACAACTGTTAGTACAACTGAAACAACTACTCCAGCCACAACAACTGAGAGCACAACTGTTAGTACAACTGAATCAACTACACCAGCCACAACAACTGAGAGCACAACTTTTAGTACAACTGAAACAACTACACCAACCACAATAACAGAATCAACATCAGCCACAACAACTGAGAGCACAATTGTTAGTACAACTGAAACAACTACACCAACCACAACAACAGAATCATCAGCCACAACAACTGAGAGCACAACTGTTAGTACAACTGAAACAACTACACCAACCACAACAACAGAATCATCAGCCACAACAACTGAGAGCACAACTGTTAGTACAACTGAAACAACTACACCAGCCACAACAACTCAGAGCACAACTGTTAGTACAACTGAATCAACTACACCAGCCACAACAACTGAGAGCACAACTTACAGTACAACTGAAACAACTACACCGGTCACAACAACTGAGAGCACAGCTGTTAGTACTACTGAAACAACTACACCAGCCACAACAACTGAGAGCACAACTGAAACAACTACACCAACCACAACAACTGAGATCACAACTGTTAGTACAGCCAAGACAACTACACAAGCCACAACAACTGAGAGCACAACTGTTAGTACAACTGAAACAACTACACCAGCCACAACATCTGAGAGCACAACTGTTAGTACAACTGAAACAACTACACCAGCCACAACAACTGAGAGCACAACTCTTAGTACAACTGAAACAACTACACCAGTCACAACAACTGAGAGCACAGCTGTTAATACAACTGAAACAACAACACCAGCCACTACAACAGAATCAACATCAGCCACAACAACTGAGAGCACAACTGTTAGTACAACTGAGACAACTACACCAGCACCATCAACAACAACAGAATCTACAACAGCAACAACAACTGAGAGCACAACAGTTAGTACATCTGAAACATCTACACCAGAACCAATAATAACAGAACCAGCAAAAGCCACAACAACTGAGAGCACAACTGTTAGTACAACTGAAACAACTACACCAGCCACAACAACTGAGAGCACAACTGTTAGTACAACTGAATCAACTACACCAGCCACAACAACTGAGAGCACAACTGTTAGTACAACAGAAACAACTACACCAAACACAATAACAGAATCAACATCAGCCACAACAACTGAGAGCACAACTGTTAGTACAACTGAAACAACTACACCAACCACAACAACAGAATCATCAGCCACAACAACTGAGAGCACAACTGTTAGTACAACTGAAACAACTACACCAACCACAACAACTGAGAGCACAACTGTTAGTACAACTGAATCAACTACACCAGCCACAACAACTCAGAGCACAACTGTTAGTACACCTGAAACAACTACACCAACCACAACAACAGAATCATCAGCCACAACAACTGAGAGCACAACTGTTAGTACAACTGAAACAACTACACCAGCCACAACAACTGAGAGCACAACTGTTAGTAAAACTGAATCAACTACACCAGCCACAACAACTGAGAGCACAACTGTTAGTACAACTGAAACAACTACACCAGCCACTACAACAGAATCAACATCAGCCACAACAACTGAGAGCACAACTTTCAGTACAACTGAAACAACTACACCGGTCACAACAACTGAGAGCACAGCTGTTAGTACAACTGAAACAACTACACCAGCCACAACAACTGAGAGCACAACTGTTAGTACAACTGAGACAACTACACCAGCCACAACAACTGAAAGCACAACTGTTAGTACAACTGAAACAACTACACCAGCCACAACAACTGAGAGTACAACTGTTAGTTCTACTGAAACAACTACACCATCCACAACAACTGAGAGCACAACTGTTAATACAACTGAAACAACTACACCAGCCACAACAACTGAGAGCACAACTGAAACAAGTACACCAACCACAACAACTGAGATCACAACTGTTAGTACAACCGAGACAACTACACAAGCCACAACAACTGAGAGCACAACTGTTAGTACAACTGAAACAACTACACCAGCCACAACAACTGAGAGCACAACTCTTAGTACAACTGAAACAACTACACCAGTCACAACAACTGAGAGCACAGCTGTTAGTACAACTACACCAGCCACAACAACTGTGAGCACAACTGTTAGTACAACTGAGACAACTACACCAGCCTCTACATCTGAAATCACGAATGTTAGTACAACTGAAAGAACTACACCAGCCACAACAACTGAGAGCACAATTGTTAGTACAACTGAAAGAACTACACCAGCCACAACAACTGAGAGCACAACTGTTAGTACAACTGAGATGACTACACCAACCACGACAACAGAATCAACATCAGCCACAACAATTGAGAGCACAACTGTTGGTACATCTGAAACATCTACACCAGCACCAATAATAACAGAATCAACAACAACCACGACAACTGAGAGAACAACTGTTAGTACAACTGAGACAACAACACCAGCCACTACAACAGAATCAACATCAGCCACAACAACTGAGAGCACAACTGTTAGTACAACTGAAACAACTATACCAGCCACAACAACTGAGAGCACAACTGTTAGTACAACTGAGACAACTACACCAGCACCACCAACAACAACAGAATCTTCAACAGCAACAACTGAGAGCTCAACTGTTAGTACAACTGAAACAATTACACCAGCCACAACAACTGAGAGTACAACTGTTAGTACAACTGAAACAACTACACCAGCCACAACAACTGAGAGCACAACTGAAACAACTACACCAGCCACTACAACAGAATCAACATCAGCCACAACAACTGATAGCACAACTGTTAGTACAACTGAGACAACTACACCAGCACCATCAACAACAACAGAATCTGCAACAACAACTGAGAGCACAACTGTTAGTACAACTGAAACAACTACACCAGCCACAACAACTGAGAGTACAACTGTTAGTACAACTGAAACAACTACACCAGCCACAACAACTGAGAGCACAACTGAAACAACTACACCAACCACAGCAACTGAGACCACAACTGTTAGTACAGCTGAGATAACTACACCAGCCACAACAACTGAGAGCACAACTGTTAGTACAACTGAAACAACTACTCCAGCCACAACAACTGAGAGCACAACTGTTAGCACAACAGAATCAACATCAGCCACAACAACTGAGAGCACAGCTGTTAGTACTTCTGAAACATCTACACCAGCACCAATAATAACAGAATCAGCAACAGCTACGACAACTGAGAGACAAACTGTTAGTACAACTGAAACAACAACACCAGCCACTACAACAGAATCAACATCAGCCACAACAACTGAGAGCACAACTGTTAGTACAACTGAAACAACTACACCAGCCACAACAACTGAGAGCACAACTGTTAGTACAACTGAATCAACTACACCAGCCACAACAACTGAGAGCACAACTGTTAGTACAACTGAAACAACTACACCAACCACAATAACAGAATCAACATCAGCCACAACAACTGAGAGCACAACTGTTAGTAAAACTGAAACAACTACACCAACCACAACAACAGAATCATCAGCCACAACAACTGAGAGCACAGCTGTTAGTACAACTGAAACAACTACACCAACCACAACAACAGAATCATCAGCCACAACAACTCAGAGCACAACTGTTAGTACAACTGAAACAACTACACCAGCCACAACAACTGAGAGCACAACTGTTAGTACAACTGAAACAACTACACCAGCCACAACAACTGAGAGCACAACTGTTAGTACTACTGAAATAACTACACCATCCACAACAACTGAGAGCACAACTGTTAGTACAACTAAAACAACTACACCAGCCACAACAACTGAGAGCACAACTGAAACAACTACACCAACCACAACAACTGAGATCACAACTGTTAGTACAACCAAGACAACTACACAAGCCACAACAACTGAGAGCACAACTGTTAGTACAACTGAAACAACTACACCAGCCACAACAACTGAGAGCACAACTCTTAGTACAACTGAAACAACTACACCAGTCACAACAACTGAGAGCACAGCTGTTAGTACAACTGAAACAATTACTCCAGCCACAACAACTGTGAGCACAACTGTTAGTACAACTGAGACAACTACACCAACCACAACAACTGAAATCACGACTGTTAGTACAACTGAAACAACTACACCAGCCACAACAACTGAGAGCACAACTGTTAGTACAACCAAGACAACTACACAAGCCACAACAACTGAGAGCACAACTGTTAGTACAACTGAAACAACTACACCAGCCACAACAACTGAGAGCACAACTCTTAGTACAACTGAAACAACTACACCAGTCACAACAACTGAGAGCACAGCTGTTAGTACAACTGAAACAATTACTCCAGCCACAACAACTGTGAGCACAACTGTTAGTACAACTGAGACAACTACACCAACCACAACAACTGAAATCACTACTGTTAGTACAACTGAAACAACTACACCAGCCACAACAACTGAGAGCACAACTGTTAGTACAACTGAGATGACTACACCAACCACGACAACAGAATCAACATCAGCCACAACAATTGAGAGCACAACTGTTGGTACATCTGAAACATCTACACCAGCACCAATAATAACAGAATCAACAACAGCCACAACAACTGAGAGCACAACTGTTAGTACAACTGAAACAACTATACCAGCCACAACAACTGAGAGCACAACTGTTAGTACAACTGAGACAACTACACCAGCACCATCAACAACAACAGAATCTTCAACAGCAACAACTGAGAGCACAACTGTTAGTACATCTGAAACATCTACACCAGCACCAATAATAATAGAATCAGCAACAGCCACGACAACTGAAAGAACTGTTAGTACAACTGAAACAACAACACCAGCCACTACAACAGAATCAACATCAGCCACAACAACTGAGAGCACAACTGTTAGTACAACTGAGACAACTACACCAGCACCATCAACAACAACAGAATCTACAACAGCAACAACAACTGAGAGCACAACTGTTAGTACATCTGAAACATCTACACCAGGACCAATAATAACAGAATCAGCAACAGCCACGACAACTGAGAGCACAACTGTTAGTACAACTGAAACAACTTCACCAGCCACAACAACTGAGAGCACAACTGTTAGTACAACTGAGATGACTACACCACCAACAACAACAGAATCTTCAACAGCAACAACTGAGAGCACAACTGTTAGTACACCTGAAACATCTACACCAGCACCAATAATAGCAGAATCAGCAACAGCCACGACAACTGAGAGAACAACTGTTAGTACAACTGAAACAACAACACAAGCCACTACAACAGAATCAACATCAGCCACAACAACTGAGAGCACCACTGTTAGTACAACTGAAACAACTACACCAGCCACAACAACTGAGAGCACAACTTTTAGTACAACTGAATCAACTACACCAGCCACGACAACTGAGAGCACAACTGTTAGTACAACTGAAACATCTACACCAACCACAATAACAGAATCAACATCAGCCACAACAACTGAGAGCACAACTGTTAGTACAACTGAGACAACTACACCAGCCACAACAACTGAAAGCACAACTGTTAGTACAACTGAGACAAGTACACCAACCCCAACAACAGAATCATCAGCCACAATAACTGAGAGCACAACTGTTAGTACAACTGAAACAACCACACCAGCCACAACAACTGAAAGCACAACTGTTAGTACAACTGAAACAACTACACCAGCCACAACAACTGAGAGCACAACTGTTAGTACAACTGAGACAACTACACCAGCCACAACAACTGAAAGCACAACTGTTAGTACAACTGAAACAACAACACAAGCCACTACAACAGAATCAACATCAGCCACAACAACTGAAAGCACAACTGTTAGTACATCTGAAACATCTACACAAGCACCAATAATAACAGAATCAGCAACAGCCATGACAACTGAGAGAACAACTGTTAGTACAACTGAAACAACAACACAAGCCACTACAACAGAATCAACATCAGCCACAACAACTGAGAGCACAACTGTTAGTACAACTGAAACAACTACACCAGCCACAACAACTGAGAGCACAACTGTTAGTACAACTGAATCAACTACACCAGCCACAACAACTGAGAGCACAACTGTTAGTACAACTGAAACAACTACACCAATCACAATAACAGAATCAACATCAGCCACAACAACTGAGAGCACAACTGTTAGTTCAACTGAAACAACTACACCAGCCACAACAACTGAGAGCACAACTGTTAGTACAACTGAGACAACTACACCAACCCCAACAACCGAATCATCAGCCACAACAACTGAGAGCACAACTGTTAGTACAACTGAAACAACTACACCAGCCACAACAACTGAAAGCACAACTTTTAGTACAACTGAGACAACTACACCAGCCACAACAACTGAGAGCACAACTGTTAGTACAACTGAAACAACTACAACAGCCACAACAACTGGGAGCACAGCTGTTAGTACAACTGAAACAACTACACCAGCCACAACAACTGAGAACACAACTTTCAGTACAACTGAAACAACTCCACCAACCACAACAACAGAATCAACATCAGCCACAACAACTGAGAGCACAAGTGTTAGTACAACTGAAACAACTACACCAACCACAACAACAGAATCAACATCAGGAACAACAACTGAGAGCACAACTGTTAGTACAACTGAAACCACTACACCAGCCACAACAACTGAGAGCACAACTGTTAGTACAACTAAAACCACTACACCAGCCACAACAACTGAGAGCACAACTGTTAGTACAACTGAAACAACTATACCAACCACAACAACAGAATCAACATCAGCCACAACAACTGAGAGCACAACTTTCAGTACAACTGAAACAACTACACCAACCACAACAACAGAATCAACATCAGCCACAACAACTGAGAGCACAACTGTTAGTACAACTGAGACAACTACACCAGCCACAACTGAGAGCACAACTTTCAGTACAAATGAAACTACACCAACCACCACAACAGAATCAACATCAGCCACAACAACTGAGAGCACAAGTTTTAGTACAACTGAATCAACTACACCAGCCACAACAACTGAGAGCACAACTGTTAGTACAACTGAAACAACTACACCAGCCACAACAACAGACTCAACAGCAGCCACAACAACTGAGAGCACAACTGTTAGTTCACATAACGTGCGAGCAAAGCTGGAGTTTCGCTCTGTAGACACATTCATAAATGAACTCAATAATACAAACTCCCAGGCTTTCAAGAACAGGGCTCAGCTTGTTATGGACATTGTGAGTTAAAACCCACTTACCATATTCACTCAGTTTTTCTTGATTAAATGCATAATGTAATGTATTACATTGTATTATATTGTAACTCTCTGTATTTTTTACAGCTTAAAGCCATCTATATCAAGTATCCTTCCTTCATACATATCCTTGTCCTAGGATTCAGGTAAACATATCAAACATATCATTTTGAAATATTACTTATTTTATGTAGAAACTGTTGTTGAAACTGTGACAGAGATAGCAGGAAAGTGCAATAAACAAAATATTTAATGGTCAGATATGCATATTAGGAGGACATCCAATATGACAGTGTTTCTTGGCTTCACCAAGACAAATTCCTTGTGTGTGTGTGTGTGTGTGTGTGTGTGTGTGTGTAAACATTCTTTGCACTAAAGCTCATTCTCATTGTGAAAATTTTAATCCAGGCCAGGATCAGTCATTACCACTACAGAACTAGCTTTCAACTCTTCACAGTCTGTGCCATCAGACCATGATATCGCAACTTCATTATTGAGTAACACAACAGCTGTCAAGGCCCTGAACATGAGTTCTAATACTGTCATGGTTAATGCTAAAGGTAGGTCTGAAAACATCTGAAATCAAATTGTATTAAGAATCTTTTTATTTCTGTAAGACTGTAAATTTTATAACACAATTGATAACCTATTATTTTTTAATGCACATACAAATATGTTTCTTTTGTCATGCTGAAATTAAGTTCCATCTAAACTGATATGCATATTCTAATTCCAGAATTTACAATAGTGACAACCTCTACTGCTCCAACAACAGAAACAACTGTAGTCACAACAACTCTTGTTGGAACATCCACCAGCAGTTTAGCAGTTACCACTACAGTGCAACCAACAGCTTCTTCATTGACCTCGACCACTCTCTCCTCAACAGTCTTTGACAGAACAACTATTAGTACATCTGGAATGTCTACAAGACCAACAACAGCATTCTCTGCCTTCATGAGTACAGCCAAAATGTCTACAAGACCAACAACAGCATTCTCAGCTCTCATGACAAATATCACAAGTGCAGCAATGTACACAGGACCAAAAACAACAACTTCAGTTTTTACTTCATTGACTCCCTCTTCAACTACATTCAAGACTACGACTGGTAGTACAACTAGAACATCAACAAAATCATTTGCCTCAACCACTAATACAACCACTGCCTCAACCACTAATACAACCACTGCCTCAACCACTAATACAACAACAACAACAAGACCCTCGACATCTTCCACAACTAAAGTGACTACAATTTCAACTACAAGATTTGTACCCGTGTATCTAACAGACCTGGTGTTCCGTTCTTTTGACATATATATTGTTGAACTCAACGATTCAAACTCTCAGGCTTTCAAGACAAGGGCTCAGCTTGTCATAGCACAGGTGAGTTAAAATTCACTCACTAGATTCACAGGAGGCAGACAGATATTTTTACTGTACTTAGGAGAAAAGACAACAGATATTTTAGACCAAATCCAAGAGTTTGTTAGGATATTATTATTATTTTTTTTAATTGATTAGTTTACCATAAATAAATGACACGCTTTGTTTTTCCTTCACGAATAATAATATTCCTCTGGAAATCAATAGTTAATTTCATAAACAAAAAAAAGTTAATTCTCATCATGGTTGACTGCCTGTTATTGTATGTTGCAGCTTGACCCAATCTACAGAGCCAGATATCCTTCCTTCATCAGAGTGATTGTCATAAGTTTCAGGTAAATACCCAATGCTGATTAATGTTTGTGCGCTGTGTGTGTGTTATGGTGTTCTTAAAAAAAAAAAAAAAAAAAAAAAAAAATGCCATATACCAGGGATTCCCAAAGTGTGGCGTGCTGCCACCAGGGGGTGCGCGAGAGGAAAAATGTAATGGCGGTCTTTTTAAGTGGGATTTTCCCATACAATAAAAAAAAAACATGAACAGTAAACATTTCCTTTGTAATCGCTTTTATTTTAAATAAAAAATTATAATTTATTAGTTTTTGATAGAAACGTAGAAGAAGACAGCAGCGCACTGCTCTTCTTTTATGCACTGCAAGCTAGGTTATATGCGTGCCAACTCGTTTCATTCATTCCATATATAGGCTATATTATAAATATGCTTAACTGGCTGAAATCAGGGAAACTGTCAAGTGGGACGTCTTATCTATTTCGGAGCTTATTCTCTTTAATGTTGTGGATCGTTTGTAACTTTATTGCAATTTAATTCAATGTACTGTCGTTCTAATTTCCATAACCGTTGTGTTATGATGATGATGATGATGCTAGCTCCACGGTCATTTAATAGGCCTAGCCTATTGCTGCAATGTTTCTTTTACGCGGCTGAAAATAACCGTGCTTTCTGTTACTGAGTCTGTGTCTGTCACTCGTCCTCTTAAAAGTGGAAGCTTGTGCGTAGCTTTGTTGCATTATATTGAAACTTTGTTGATGTTGTTATTGTCATGCGTGTTCTGGTTATTTGCGCATGATTAAACATGAGTCTTTATATGGCGATAAAACAAAGCTTTGTTGCGTTTTTTTTCTGAAGTGGGGATTGGGGGTGCGCCTACCGGTTGGGACATAGAAGGGGGTGCGCAGGAAAAAAAGTTTGGGAACCTCTGCCATATACAGTACTTATTATATAATGGTAATATGCTCATATTATGGAATCCTGTATGATATTCTTCTATACTGTATATTCCAGCCCAGGGTCAATCATCACAACAACACAACTAGTTTTCAACTCCACGGAAACTGTCCCATCAGTTGGAGAGATTTCAAACACCCTCTTGACAGCAGTAGGAACAGGAGTTGTCAATCCACTGAACATAATTCCTTCGTCAGTTTCAGTCAATGGTTCAGGTAAATTTGATTGCATTTCAAAACATCTCTTGCAAATGTGACAGATCTCAGGACCTGTGCATTGCACTTTTGCTCCTAGATCTTGTAGAATTTATAATTTCCTATAGCTCTAGTCTATACAGATATAACACACAAAACATACAGTACATTTGGAGTGGAATGAAACAAAGAAAGCCCTAATACCTTATATTCTGTTTATCTAATTTGTTCATCTTTTCCTTACAGTTATTGCTACGACTGTAGCTGCTTTAACTACAGTGTCAAGTGGATTAAAGATTGAATTCAGTCTGCTCCAAACAACATGGCTCATTATTATGGCAAAAATATTAAAGCTTTTCCTATAGATCCTTTAACAATGAATCAACCAAGGATGCAATTTCAGCAAAGCATGTTCTAATGAATTATACTAGCAAATTATATTATTTACGTATGTGTATGCATTATTTACTGTTGTAGCAAAATCTTAAAATATGACAATGGCTATATAAATAGAAGCCTAAAATTGCATTGATTTTCAAGAGCACAATTTGTAAAGAGAAAAAATATTATATATTTATCAGAGGTTGTTGAGATTTATCCTATTTTGATATTGTTCCTCACAGTATTTTTATATGTAATACATTTGTTCAGCTGTCTGCAGGTTAAAGACTCTTTATAGTTTTATTTTGTCTAGTATATGCCAACATTGCAATATCTTATATCTTGTAATAATCAAATAAACATATTTATTGAGTTCATATAATCCAAAATTGTTTTATATAAAACCACCAATTGTGTGAAATGAGAAAGAGATGAAAATAAAGAGATCATAAAAATATGAAGGATTTAAACACATACTTTTGTATGTGTTTGTTTACATCTAAAGAAATACATTTGTATATATCCACAATGAATGTAAAACATAGGCTTATTTAAAAAAAAAAAAAAAAGTATAGTAAAGTATATATATTTATTTAAAATGTACAAGGTTTTATGTTAATTTAAATAAAGACTTGGTGTAACTTTAACCTGTGCACAATTTCTTCCATTGCACTTCCATTTCTATATACAGTAAATGCCTGTGTCCAACATAGCCACCTGTAGCCATTCTGGTGTGCAAGGGATGTTTGCCATAAAGTCTTAATGACCAAAAGTACATTTGTTAACTTTGAGCACAGACCACGGCCACAATGGGAAGGATTTGCATGCAGGTATGATGTTCATTATTCATCAGGATCAGTGTCCAGATGTTTTATTAACAGATCATGTTAGTATTGTGTATTTACCTTGGTAACTATAGTCTCCGTAACCTTATCCCAAAATACCCATTAATTTTCACTTTGTGTTATTTTCTATATTTTTTATGACTGGACATCACGCAAAAAAAAAAAAAAAAAAAAATAAATATATATATATATATATATATATATATATATATATATGACATTTTGAAAATTATGAAATAAAAATATACCTTATGATTTATTTATTTGTAAACCTTTTTATTAAAAAAATCAGAATTACTGAGATATCACTGGTCGCGTCGGAGGACACATTCCAAGGTAGGAAGGCTTTGAATCCAATGTTAGCTTCACTTCCTGTCTCCTGAGATACCTTCATCTGATCAATTTTTGAATGCAGCATTAATTTCGCTGCCTTTGAAATCCCACAAATCCTTTCTGTGACAGTTGAGCTAAGGGCCCATTTACACGACACCATTTTCAACTAAAAACGGAAAACTTTTTATGCGTTTTGGCCATTCATTTACAGTACAACAGCGTTTTGGTGGCCTGAAAAAGCAAACTTTTGAAAACGGGTTTCAAAGTGCAAGTTTTTGAAAACAGTCTCCATGTAAACAACAAAAACACAAATCTGTGAAAACGAATAGGTCATGCACATGGGTATGACATGTTCAGTCTCTGGTGTTTCATCGCCATCTAATGGCCTGGCAGCAGAATACAGCATTTTTAGTCATTTTTACAGATTCATATGAATGGGGATCGTTTTGGCAATGTTATTGTCTGTACGCAGAAAACTCAAAGGAAAAACTCAGTTTTAAGCATATCATTGTCGTGTAAGGGGCCGTTCACATATCGCGTCTTTTGCACGCTCAAATTCGTTATTTCAAATGTAGGCGCATGGCAGACGCTCATAATGGAAGCGACACAGTTGTGACACGCATGCGGTGCATTCTCCAGGCGCATTAAGATGAAAAAATACTCAACTTTTCAGAATGCCGCAAGCGCACCGTAGGTCATGTGACAAGAACCAACCGATCAACTTCGACCTTTTCTTAACAAAACATTGAAAGCTCAGCCGAACAGCTGATCATAGCTGTACAGGGTGGTTTTTAT
This sequence comes from Ctenopharyngodon idella, assembly GCF_019924925.1. Taxonomy (NCBI): domain Eukaryota; kingdom Metazoa; phylum Chordata; class Actinopteri; order Cypriniformes; family Xenocyprididae; genus Ctenopharyngodon; species Ctenopharyngodon idella. The sequence continues at coordinate 40,473,859 of NC_067220.1, forward strand.
ATCTCATCTCCATAAATATATCTAGTAGTAAATCTAATGCAAGGGCTAGAAATCAATTTATCCTTTGCTGAAACTTCCTTGTCATCGTGGAGAGCGCAGTTCATGGTTGCATAGCAGCAACAGACGCCACGGGAGCGAAAGCGCTTTGGAAAGAAGGAGAAAGCGCACCACATATCGCGTTTTTAGACGCGATATGTAAACGGCCCTTAAACGTACCCTCAAAAATAAAGATGGCGTCTGAAAGTTGAAGTTGGCAGTCAGTTCGTGTGTAAATATATGTTTTTGATTTAGGCGTTCTACTTTTGATGTCATTTCTAGCAATAAATTAATATTGACGTAATTAAATATTTGCTTAATCATCACCAAAGCTCTCTCTAATTTGTTGTAGATAATTAAAGCGTTGCTGACCCAGAAGTCTGTCCGAAATCAGTTTCATCAGCTGCCTTCGTGCGCAAATGCTGCCTGCAATGTCATTGCCTAATAAAGGCAGCAAGGCAACAAGTCAGCTGCCTGAGCTTTCGGACTCAGACACAATAGTTAACAAATCCATTTTCATCAAAATAAGAATTAAGAGAAGCAGGTCCACGTGTCATGATAAATTTAAAGCTGCACTCAGTAATTTAGTAACTCAGTAAAATAAATACTATAGCTTTTTTTGAATTTTTGTATACTTCTCTTTTGTAAACCAAGCTATCCACAGCTAACAGAATCATACAGTGTGCTTCTAATATAAACTCTACTAGGCACTATCATACTGTGACTCAGGGCCGTCGCCAGAACAGACAGAATGGGGGGGCATTTCACTTTCATAGGGGGGCACACATTTTTATGATCCGAGAAACAGACTCAACAAAACAATATTTATTATTAATGAAATACACTATATTAACACCAAAACACAAGATAGTCCATCCTAATTTGACCAAACTACACCAAAAACTAGAGAATGACTCTGATTTTATTACATTTGGTGTAAATGGGGATCGATAGTGGATAATAATGTAGGCCTTGCGCTGTTGAGGCTTGTGCAGCTCATCTTGAGCAGAAATCGAAACAAATGAGAAAAGCACACACAAAGAAACTCAGTTAACATGTGGTAAAAATTCAAAATGTGGAGTTTTTACATTTATAACATATGATACAGTTAAGCAACATCACACGACCAAGAGTGCTGTCCTGCCGATTACGTTACCATCACGATTGAAAATGCGACACTGATTTCATGACAGTTAAATAAACAGTGGTTAATATTAGGTGAATTCAACAAGTACGACATCTTTGTTGATCCTGGAATAACATTCCAATCAACCAATCAGATTTGAGGGACAAGTTTTCCATTTATGTCAAGTTTAGGCTTGCAACCAGGGTTAGGTGCTTCTACATCAGTGTTATTCACATATCTTTCCCCTCTGATTTTAGGGATAAGTTATGGGTAGGATTAAGTTTAGGGGTAGGAATAGGGTTAAGACTAAATTTTCAGACAGGAATGTTGTTCCAGGATCAACAAAATATGTTGATCCAGGAACATGTCTTACTTGGCAAAATCACGGTGACCTACCTTTCTAAGCATCAAGACATAATAAAAATCATCAAATATTCCCATACAATATATTTACATTTAAAGGAGACACATGATATTTCTACAGGGACCATAATTTCAGAGATATTGGAAAGGCTCTTTTGAAGCTGTCCATAGCATCCACCCAGATTACAATAAAGTTTTGTCAGTTTGGGTTATTGTAAACAGTAATGCCAAATGAAAATCCCAAGATATTGTTCATCATGTGCCCCAATATAAGATAATAGTTGTCTGCAATAGAAAAAATAAGAATCCTCAAGAAGAATCAAGTAGTGTTTCTGGCTACATATTTGAGGAAGACCACCAGGGAGCTGCCACCCACAAACATGTATTATACGCATGACTGATGACCTGACAACCTTTCCACTCAGCATCTATAGTTCAAGCCAAAATTATATCATTATATCAAAATTATATCACATCTTGTGGTGCAACATGTTACACAAAATGAACTCAAGCTTAATCCTGCTGACAGAAAACATACCAGAGCTGTCACTAGAAAGACAACAATTGAAAAACAAATCATATAATTATTTAAAATTTTATTATACAAAAATACATGTAGCTTCAAGCTAGACACAGTATATTTGATATATCTCAAATAAGCAATACTAATCTGAGAGTAATCAGTTGCAGTTGATATCATTATGTGTGTCAAAATTTGAACAACAGCTACCAAACCAGTTTTTTAACACTGAACTAAGGTGACCTCGCGGAGCGTCTCAGTATAATTTGCATGCTCAAAGCTATGTACCACTGCAGGTCAGATTGGTTGCACTAGATTAAAAATAACATCTTTTGGTTTGTTTATTGAAGACATGGTATTTTTCCTCAAATTAGCAGTTTTTATGAGCGTTTATTTGAGATTTAGAATGCTGGACCGGTTACCTGTACATGCCATTTAGTAAATGCTTGTCAATCACAGCAACCTTCTGTACCGTACGCTAATTGCAGGAACAGTGTCCACTGAAATAACCTGAGGTTGTGCTTTCTTTGGGTAAAAGTCATCAAGTCAAGTCTCCTTTATTTATATATTGCTTTATACAATACAGATTGTTTCAGAGCAGCTTTACAGTGATAACAGGAAAATGATTCAATGGCGCAAACAGTTCATTTCAGGTGTACAGCAGCTCTAAAAGAAAACAGTGTCATTCAGCTGAAATCAGTTCAGTGCTGATTCAGTTCTGTTGTAAAGATCATCATTTATTATATTAGTTCATTTAATCTATAAATCAGTTCTGCAGAAAACAAGTGCATATTACATTAAAACAGTACACGCACTTTAAAGGGTTAGTTTACCCAAAAATGAAAATTATCCCATGATTTACTCACCCTCAAGCCATCCTAGGTGTATATGACTGTCTTTTTTCAGATCAACACAATCGGAAGTATATATTTAAAAATATCCTGGCTCTTCCAAGCTTTATAATGTTAGTGAATGGGGGCCTGATATTAAAGTAAAAAAAAGTGCATCCAGGGGGTTAATAAAAGCCTTCTGAAGTGAAGCGATGGGTTTTTGTAAGAAAAATATCCATATTTAAAACTTTATAAAGTAAAAAAACTAGCTTACACCAGACGACCGTATGCATATTGCACAAGTCGACTTGCGCCAAATGAGTAACCCCTGATGTGATGTATGACACAGGATGTAGGAGTATTGTAAGCTTAGACATAAGCTTAGTCGTAAGCTTGTGAGCTCTCGCGGTTTAAACAAATAGGGCTGGGCAACAAATTTAAGCTCCTCTTCTCTTAAATCGAAATCCTGTGACATTTCACTTTAAAATGTGTCATTTTAGACTTCTAATTCATGACTGGTGTTTTGTTTTGCTCTATCCTCTGTGCTTCCGCTTTCGTCATGCATCGGGTCAGAGGTCACTCTTCCGCCGCAAATCGAGGCGACCGGCTGTCTGCCTTAAGCTAGTTATTATAGTTAATAATGTTTTAAATATTGATTTTTAAAAAAAAAAAACATTTTTACAAAAACACATCACTTCGCTTCAGAAGGCTTTATTAAGTTTTTTTGTGATGGATGGATGCACTTTTTTTGCTTCACAAATTGCGAATGGCTTGTCAGTTTGCACAGGACTAACACGAACTGGGGTTATTTTTAAAGGCCATTTTTTAGAGTGTATAAACACAAAAGGAAAAAACAAAAACCTGCTATTGGCCTATTTCTATTTCCTACAGGGACAGGTTCATGCATTAAATATATAACTTAAATAATCTATTGTTCATTTTTATTTTGTTTAATCTATTGCATTAACTAATGTTAACAAAGTGAACCTCATTGTAAAGCGTTACCATGTTTTTTTGCCAATGTCCTTAATCATCTTCAGCCAGATGTGGCATTTGTTTTCACAGCTGGGGAGGAGTTTCTTCAATATTGCCTACCTGCACATACTCACAAACACACATGCACATTATACTGACACTCAAACACAATTTAATCTGCGTGCACAATCGGTAAAGGGTGAATGAGGGTAGATTGCATCACACTAATGGTTAAAAAACAACAGCACATGTGCAGAACTTTCCAAAGTCACCTGCCTCAATGCAGAGGAGATAAGTACCTTTTCTGCACAACACCTGGATATTGTGGCATCTTAGAGATGCCAGCTGAGGATCACCCACAACAGCTAGATGTTAGTTTAACACTTTGAAGTTTTCTGAAAAAAAAAAAAAGTGTCTTTAGCATTCATACAAGTGAAAATACACTGCTGCGATTGCCTGAAAAACACTGCGCCTTTGAGCGTGCCTTTCTTGGACCTCAGCACATGAAAGCTGAGGTCTATGGTGGAAAAGCCAGTCTCTCTACAGTGCATGGTATGGAAGGCCTGTGGTTAGCCTTAAGTATGGGGAAGACATGAATTACATTACAGTGGATGGGTGTAGCAGTCAAGAAAAAGAGGCAGGAGAGAAAAGTAGAAAGAGACAGACTCAAAGGGATTTCAATTGGCATGTCAGGGCAGGACATCTTGCAAAGCACCTTGGAACCTTAAAGGTAAAGTGTGTAATTTCTGTGGCGGAAACAGAATTCCAAAAGTAATCACTGTTTTTGAACAAGTTTTGAGTTTGGCGGCGCTAGTAGCGCAGAAATTACACACTTTAATGTGAAACTCTGTTCATTTTACTGCTGTATTTGCAAGTAAAATGGGATATTAGAAAATTAAAAATTAAAAAAAAAACATTATAACTTCATTGTATCCATCTGAAAATGACTGGAAAAGGTTGCCCTTACCAGAATTGGGCAGAGGAGTGAAAAAATAAAAGGGATTTAAAAAGTCACCTGAAACAAAAGGACTTCTGAGGCAAAGGAAGTTATTACATGATTGAAAAATAAAAAGATAAATGATTATTTTCTTTGGAATGATCTGCACTGATGAATTGTTCACAATAAGACTCAGGACATGCATTAATAAAAGTGAATTTTGAATACATGGTGATTCTAAGGTGCAGAAAACATATTAGAATGAAGATGATGAACGAGACAGCAAACAAGTAACACAGGCATGTACAGTGCAAGATCCATAAATCTCTGACTCCAATAAATTGTTTTTATTGCAGTTAACTGTAGTAAAGTGCTTTTTTATTATCCAATAAATGTCAGTTGTTTTAACAGCTTTAATAGTCATCAAAGGATTCTTTTTTGTGCTGCCATATCAATATTTCCACAATTAAAAAAAAGCTTCTTTTTAAAAAAAATAAATAAATAAATAAAAATACATTCAAAGTTTAAAGACCAACATATGTTGGTTTAGATGTGTATAAAAGAAAGGAAAAAAGAATCATGTTCCTTGTTGTAAAACAACAACAACAATAACAAACAGGAAGTTCACAAGCCACAGGATGCTAATTTGGAATTTGAATTCAACCCAGTCACATAACAGGAATTTCACTAGTTTTGTCTAATCAGTTATGTACATTAGGGTTTTATGTTACATCTAATGTTGTTAAATTCGTGTTTATTGCGTTTTTAAAATTTCATGTGTTACCATGATGGTGTTTAGTGAATGACACTCTGTGCACCTTTCATATATTAGTATTGTTCTTCTCAGCTTCTGGAAAAGCTGCTTGTGATGAGCTTTGATTCATCATGTGACTCTCATCACCACTGTGATTGGTGGTTGTCAGTGTATTACAAAGGTACAAAACAGATATTAGTACTTCATTAGGTTGGTAAATTAACATTATATTAGTTAATGAAATACAGTTTTTTACCATAAATTTAACTGATTTTTTTTACAGTGTGTAAAATAAGCAGATATGAACCGTAATTATTACAATATAAACCTTTAAATTATATGGTTTGAACTGGTAAATAGACAGTAAACTAAGTGCTGTCCCTTAAAACCTAAAACGTTGTTTCCGTATTTTTTATGGTAAAGTTCTGGCAACCACAGCTGCTGTTTTAAATAATTACCGTAAATTTTACGGGGATTTTTTTTACAGTGTAATTATGCATATTTATTCCATTATATGTAGAATAGCTTTCTCAACGGATGTTTTTGGATGTGGGGGAAACCGGAGCACCTGGAGGAAACCCACACAGACACAGGGAGACACTGGAAGAACATACAAACTCCACACAGAAAGGCCTCATGGCTCAGCCAGGACTCAAACCTTCTTGCTGTGAGGCAACAGTGCTTTCCACTGAGCCACTGTTAAATATAAAGAAATAATTATACATTTCAAACTTTGACTATTAATATATATTTAATATTAAATTCTCAGCACTTTCAGAGTTTAATGAGACCAGACGTTTTTAACACTGATTTTATCCAACAAGGCTTTCTGGCATCTTTACAGACTGACAAAATCTATTTCCGTGCTGGCACCTTCCCTGTTAACACTCTCAAAGAGCATTTGTTGTATTCATGTTTTTGTTGTTTTTGCTTATCAGAGATTCACATCTGTGGCAGTGTTTTTCTATGTCTTGTTTTGGTAGAGCATGGAATCCATGCTCTACCAACACAAGACATAGTAAAATGTAACACTTCACCTATATGGCTAAAGTGTCTCTAATCAATATCTGCCAATACACGGAATCTTGACAAAATTTACCACCAATAAATGATCTATATTTTGCACCAGTTTTATTAAAAATCCATTTTGTACCTATTGAAATGAGATTATGAAATTAAATTAAATAATTAAAATAGGATTATTTAGTTGTTTTTTTTTTCTTTATGACATCCCAGGTCATTGTGTCATCATCATGTCACTAATAGGAAAAACATTTCTTTACATACATTTTTGGTGGCCTAATGTAAGTGATAGATACTTATTCATCAAAGCCAAATTTGAAACACTTTTGGCACTTAGTAAAAGTTTATTTTTAGTTAATTGGGTGAATTCAGGGTGATTGGGACACTTTATTTATAGTAGAGTTATCCCTGGATGGAGCTCTGACAGAGTTAGTCCAGGAAGATTTGTCTGTAAGGGTACTGTTTAAACGCACAGCTACCTGACAAATATAAATATTTTTACAGTTATTCCTCTGCGTGAGGAAGATCCATTTCGATCCGCTCTGATGGATAGATCCGTTTAGATCCACTCCAATGGACAACAAAAAACTCCCTGAAACTTTCTAACTCTTCCATCCAGATAGTGGTTTTCACTGTTATTTTTATTTCTTATGCATTCCATTTTTATTCTTATGTATTTGGTTCTTCTTTATGTAAAGCACTTTGAATTACCATTGCGTATGAAATATGCTATACAAATAAAATTGCCTTGCCTTGCCTTTTTGCCATTGAGATGACCTGGAAAAAGTGTCCCAATAAACTGGAATTCACCCTACTGTACATCATGAAAGGCATTTTTTTTTATAGATCTCTGAATGCACAGAGGCGGCATACTGATCACACGGTGCTGACAGAGCTCTTTATATAAACCTGATGCATGAGGATTCAAAAGTAACAATTTGTAGTAAATAAAACGCCTACATAGTCAAATGTAACGATGAAAGGAATGCCGTGTTACATTCTTCGTTGTTGAATAACATTGCACAACCAATAGAATCACCTTCACAGCCAATAACTCTGAGATCTGGTTCAGTGGCATGTGACACATTCCTTTATGAGTGATACTTAAATGTAAGTTTCTTTGTGTTGATTTGTTCCGTATTGTGATTAATACAGGTGTTAATGTCAATAAAACGTCTCGGTTACGTATGTAACCCTCGTTCCCTGAAGGAGGGAACGGAGACGTACGTCAGTAGTGACCGACGAATTGGGATATCGCTAGAGAGCCCTATCAGCTTCGAGTGAACTACAACAGGCCAATGGAGTTGGCGTGCGATATTTGCATAATGCGCACCGCCCCCGCCAGGTGGTATAAATAGGGGAGCAGATGCAATCGCACTCTGTTTTTCGCTGAGGAGACAATCTAGTCCGCACTACAGCGAGGGTACAGCAACTGTGGCGACGGGACGTACGTCTCCGTTCCCTCCTTCAGGGAACGAGGGTTACATACGTAACCGAGACGTTCCCTTTCAGTCGGTCACGTTCGACGTACGTCAGTAGTGACCGACGAATTGGGATCCCAAATAAAGCGCCACAGTATGAACCCCTTCCAGTGCCCAGCGCAAGCTCTAGCCACCCGGCGCACCAGTGGGACGGGGAAGGGGGCGAGCTTACGCCGAGAGAGTCTACTGCTGTTCCGATATACCCACTAAGTAAACTAGACTACACTGGGGAAGCGAACCCGTAGGGGACGCTGCGGAGACCACTACCCACCTGTAGGGGAGGAATTTACGTGGAGAGTACACATATGGACTGGCCGTGGGCAGTACGCATATGGAGTCCCTGGGATGGCTCCACCTGGGTAGGGGGAGACTCATCTGACAGGTGACAGCAGAGCTGGCTCTGCTAGGGAAAGACACGGGCTCGCCGTAGGGAGTTGACCGTGGACAAATACACACATGGGACCGCTCACGTGGAGGGGTCACGACATGTGGAACCCAGCCAAACGTCAACGTCGGTGACGGAGGTTTGGCCTGGCATCAGACACTCCGCAATGTCCGAGCCGAAGGGGGAGGCGGAGGAACTCGACAGGGTTCGCCAAGCGGGGAACTCGACTGGAGTAAAAAGGATGCACGTATCCGGCCCAGGGGGCGGGAGTGGCATTGCAAGCCGACACTAGAACGGGCTCTTCGCGTCTACCGGCTGGTGGAAGCGAGTACACGGGAAGATACCGGTTCTACACGAAGGCTATAGAATCTAGCGAACGTGTTAGGTGTCGCCCAGCCCGCAGCTCTACAGATATCTGTCAGCGAGGCGCCGTGCGCCAGCGCCCAGGAAGAGGCCACTCCTCTGGTGGAGTGGGCTCTCAACCTGAACGGGCAAGGCACGCCCTGGGACTCGTACGCCAGGGCGATGGCGTCCACTATCCAGTGGGCCATCCTCTGCTTGGAGACAGCCTTTCCCTTCTGCTGGCCTCCGTAACAGACAAAGAGCTGATCTGAGGTCCTGAAGCTTCGCGTTCTGTCCACGTACAGGCGCAGCGCGCGGACGGGACAGAGCAAAGCTAGGGCTGGGTCTGCCTCCTCCGAAGGCAGCGCTTGCAGGTTCACTACCTGGTCTCGAAAGGGAGTGGTAGGAACCTTGGGCACATATCCAGGCCGGGGTCTCAGGATAACGTGAGAGTCACCGGGCCCGAATTCCAGGCACGATTCGTCAACCGAAAATGCGTGCAGGTCCCCTACCCTCTTGAGCGAGGCCAATGCAACCAGGAGGACGGTCTTTAGGGACAGTACTTTTAACTCGACTGATTGCAAAGGCTCGAAGGGACGACCCCGGAGAGATGTAAGAACCAGGGTCAGATCCCAAGAGGGTACAGAGGGGGGCTGGGGAGGATTCAGTCTCCTCGCCCCCCTCAAGAACCTGACGATCAGATCGTGCTTCCCTAGCGATTTACCATCAACTGCATAGTGATGTGCGGCGATAGCGGCAACATACACCTTGAGGGTGGAGGGAGACAGCCTTCGCTCCAGGCCCTCTTGCAGAAAGGAAAGCACGGTTCTGACCGAACATGATCGGGGGTCCTCTCGCTCTGGTTGAGAGGAACACCATTCGACGAATAGGTTCCACTTCAGCGCATAGAGGTTCCTCGTAGAAGGAGCTCTAGCGGAAGTGATGGTGTCTGCGACCGCTTGCGGGAGATCACTCAGAACCTCCGCGTCCCGTCCAGGGACCACACATGGAGTTTCCACAGGTCGGGACGCGGGTGCCAGAGGGTGCCCCGTCTCTGAGTCAGGAGGTCCTTCCTCAGAGGAATGGGCCAGGGAGGTGCTGTCGCGAGGAGCGTGAGGTCCGAGAACCAGGTCCGAGTGGGCCAATATGGAGCCACTAACAAGACCTGCTCCTCGTCCTCCCTGACTTTGCACAGGAGCTGTGCGAGAAGGCTCACTGGGGGAAACGCATATTTGCGTAGGCCCCGGGGCCAGCTGATTGCCAGGGCATCCGTGCCGAGCGTGCCGCCGGACAGGGAATAGAACAACTGGCAGTGGGCAGTCTCCGGGGAGGCGAACAGATCTATCTGTGCCTCGCCGAAGCGCTGCCAGATCAGCTGGACCACCTGGGGATGGAGCCGCCATTCGCCCGGAAGCGGAGGCTGCCGTGAGAGCTCGTCGGCTGCACGGTTGAGCACGCCTGGGACGTGAATGGCACGAAGCGACCTCAGATGCTTCTGACTCCATAGCAAGAGATGGCGGGCGAGTTGCGACATACGGCGGGAGCGTAGACCACCCTGATGGTTGATGTACGCAACGGCCGCAGTGCTGTCCGAGCGGACCAGTACGTGCTTGTCTGTCAACAGCTCCTAGAAGCGGCCCAGTGCAAGACGTACTGCTAGCAACTCGAGGCAATTGATATGCCAATGCAGTTGGGGCCCCGTCCACAGACCCGACGCTGCATGCCCGTTGTACGTGGCCCCCCACCCTGTGGCAGAGGCATCTGTGTAGACCACAGCATGCCTGGACACTTGTTCGAGGGGAACTCCAGCCCGCAGGAACGAAGGGTCCGACCACTTGGTGAGGGTGCGACGGCAGTTCGGTGTCACGGGAACACGGAACGTACCGCGCTGCCACGCCCATCTCGGGATCCGGCCGCGGAGCCAGTGTTGAAGCGGCCTCATATGAAGCAATCCGAGCGGCGTGACTGCGGCTGCGGATGCCATATGCCCCAGGAGCCTCTGAAAGAGTTTCAGTGGGGCCGCTGTCCTGCGCTTGAGCGTACTCAGGCAGGTCAACACTGACTGGACGCGCTCCTCGGTGAGGCGCGCAGTCCGGGCGACCGAATCCAGTTCCATACCGAGATAAGAGATCCTCTGCCCGGGGGAGAGTTTGCTCTTGTCCCAGTTGACCCGAAGACCCAACCGACCGAGGTGAGCTAACACCACGTCCCTGTGTTCGCACAACTGCTCCCGCGAGCTGGCCAGGATGAGCCAGTCGTCGAGGTAGTTGAGGATACGAACGCCCTGTTCCTTGAACGGAACAATGGCCGCCTCCGCAACCTTCGTGAAGACGCGGGGCGACAGGGCCAGCCCGAAGGGTAGGACTTTGTACTGATATGCCCGACCCTCGAACGCAAACCGTAGGAAGGGTCTGTGACGAGGCAGAATCGAGACATGAAAGTACGCGTCCTTCAGGTCGATCGCTGCAAACCAATCCTGGGGACGGACGCATTCGAAAATGCGCTTCTGCGTAAGCATCTTGAACGGCAGCCTGTGAAGGGACCGGTTCAGGACACGCAGATCCAGGATTGGCCGTAGCCCACCGCCCTTCTTTGGTACAATGAAGTAGGGGCTGTAGAACCCTGACTTCATATCGGCTGGAGGGACCGGCTCGATTGCATCCTTCGCCAGGAGGACAGCAATCTCCGCCCGGAGAACAGGTGCATTGTCCAGGGACACCTGAGTGTAGTGGACACCCCTGAAGACCGGGGACGCCGGGCGAACTGAATCGCATAGCCGAGTCTGATAGTGCGAATGAGCCAGCGGGACGGGCTGGGGAGCGCTATCCAGGCTTCCAGACACCGAGCCAGCGGGACCAAAGGCACCACAGACGCACCGGGGGTGGGGCAGCGAAGCAGAGTGCTGGAACCCGACTCGGACGGCGCAGCGGCCCGAAGTGGGGTCAGACTCTGCGAGGTGACAGTGTGAATGGGAGACGGCTGGGGGGCGGCCTCGACCATCACACTGGGACCTGCTGGCGAAGTGAGAGTGGGCTGCGAGTGGCAAGGCGGAGCCTCGCGCGCTGACAGCCACAGTCTCTTGTGACCTGGAGGATTGGGAAACTGCTCTTTTTGTGATGAAGTGGGTACCGCTGGACTCCGGAGAGCCAGCGGCGGGACAGACAATTTCACAAATTCCCCCCGGCCCTCCTCCGGGGGTGGGAGAGACGATGGAGTCCTCTCCCGAAGAGCAGGAACCTTCCCCTCCAGGTCGCCCGTCTCAGGGTCGCGTCTTCCTCGACCTCTTGCCACCTGGCTTGGCCTGAGCGGGCTGGGCGCCGCGTCCGCGACCGGCACCCTGCTGTTTGGCTGGTGTAGGCTGCTGCTTTGCCAACTTAGCAGGGGCGGAGGACGACGCAGGCGGGCGCCCTCGGCGACGAGCGGGCTGAGGCTGTGCTGCCGGCGGCAGGGTGGAGGCAGCAGCGGACCGCCGGGGCAGGACGTGTTTGATAGCCTCAGCCTGCTTCTGGGCGGCAGAGAACTGCTGGGCGAAGCTCTCTACCGCGTCGCCGAAAAGGCCGACCTGTGATATGGGGGAGTCCAGGAACCGATATTTGTCGGTATCCCTCATATCAGCAAGGGTCAGCCAAAGGTGGCGTTGCTGGACCACAAGCGTGGCCATCGCCTGACCAACAGAACGTGCCGTCACCTTAGTCGCCCGGAGGGCGAGGTCCGTGGCGGCACGCAGCTCCCCAAGCAGCTGCTGGTCAAGACCTCCCTGGGGCATTTCCATCAACGCTTTTGCCTGATGAACTTGCAAAAGGGCCATGGCATGCAAGGCAGAGGCAGCCTGTCCGCAGGCTCTGTAAGCTTTCTCTGTCAAGCCTGACGAGAATTTACAGGCCCGGGATGGGAGACGCGGCTCACCGCGCCAGCCAGAGGCCGTTGGACACAGTTGCATCGCAACAGACCTCTCGACTGGGGGAATCCGCGTATATCCCCTAGCCTCCCCGCCATCCAGGTTGGTGAAGGCGGACGAGGGACCAGGTCTCGCACGAACGCTATAGGGCGTCCGCCAGGACCTGGTCACCTCATCATGCACCTCCGGGAAGAATGGCATCGGGGCGGGGCGCTGGGGACCAGCGCGGGCCGCCCCGAGGTACCAATCATCGAGCCGAGAAGGTTCGGGACACGGTGGAGGGTTCCAGACGAGCCCGACCTTCTCGGCAGCCCGGGAAAGCATAGCCGTCAACTCAGGATCAGGCTCGGACAACGCTACGGTCCCGGAGGGAGGTAACGCAGCCGAGTCTTCATCTCCCGAGGACTCTTGCTCACCTTCCGATGCCGCGATCGACATGCAGTCATCCGCCGGTGCTCCGAAAGAAACGGCTGGTCGCTCCGTAGAGGGACCAGCACGCTCAATCGGCAACACCACCGGTTGCAGTGAGGTAGAGGGGACAGGGGCCCGCGGAGCGGTGCTCGGCGGGGAAGCCCTGACCGTGATCCTCAGATCACCCTGCCTACACGCCGGCGCACCGTCACCCCGGCCGAAGCCAGAGAAAACGGCGGCACGGGGCATAGGGGAGGGGACCCCCGCTCCCTGAGAACCAAGGAACGAGAGTCTCGATCTCAACACTGCAATAGTCATGTTCCCACAGTGAGAACATGAACTATCCACAAAAGCTGCTTCAGCGTGCTGAACGCCCAGGCACGTGATGCAGCGATTGTGGCCGTCAGCGGGGACCAATGAACGACCGCATCCAGTAACGCACAGACGAAATGACATCTTGAAAAAGACGCAGGGTTCGTCTGTGAAGCTCTTTTAGGAGGGGAAAAATTCAGCTCTCTTGTGCTGAAGCACACAGGGAGTGTCACGATGTGTTCGGGTACACCACTCCCCGAACACAACGGAGGAACCGGCCCAAATCGCAACAGACCACAATGCTGGGAAATGGAAATTGAGTGCTGTAAAAACAGCAGTTGAGAGCTTTAAGCTCAGGCTCCTCGGGAAGCTCGCGACCTCGCTGGAGTGCCGTTGCACCAACACAAGAAAAAGAAATTTTCCTTTTTTTTTTAGCTTGAAGAATTCACTGAAGTCTGAAAGCTGGAAACACACTAGATGGCTCCGAAGCGAAAGACAGAGTGCGATTGCATCTGCTCCCCTATTTATACCACCTGGCGGGGGCGGTGCGCATTATGCAAATATCGCACGCCAACTCCATTGGCCTGTTGTAGTTCACTCGAAGCTGATAGGGCTCTCTAGCGATATCCCAATTCGTCGGTCACTACTGACGTACGTCGAACGTGACCGACTGAAAGGGAACTATGCTTGGACAAGTAAAGAGCTGTCATTCTCATGTAAAAAGCCAGGGTTAGGTTTGCATTAATCTCCAACCAGTATTAGTATATTACGCAGAAGTATCCTCAAGCTCATTTGAAAAAAGGCCAAGTGGGTGATATGAATGCATACAAACAGGAAACAAGGTAACAAAAAAAACACACACACACAAAACAAAAACAAAACAAAACAAAACAAACAACATTAAAAAAACAACAACATCAAAATGCTGTACAGCCCCATTGATTTTACCAAGTACAATGTGATTCTGAATCCACATCTATTTTTTGTTAGAATTTAGTAATAGGCAACACACTCTCATGGCAATTTGTAATCAGTGTTGGGGAAAGTTACTTTTAAAAGTAATGCATTACAATATCGTGTTACTCCCTAAAAAAAAATAAATAAATAAATAAATTGCGTTACTTGGTTACTTTTTATGAAAAGTGATACTTTCGCGTTACTTTTTCTCACCTGGGCTGGGCTTGCTTGCTTGTTTTTTATTAACAACAAAAAAAAGTTGTATTTTTGGCAAATGTCAAGGCCCTTTCACACCAAAAGTGAAATGAATAAGCCTCAGGCTGAAGGAAAAGCATATTTAACCATCATGTTTACACAGCGCACACAACACCTCCGCACTTTATTTCTCTCACATGGGGACAGGAGAGCTGTCAATCAATAAATGTGAAAAAGTAACTTAGATATTTTGTTGTAAATGCATTACTTTACTAGTTTCTTGAAAAAGTAATCTGATTACGTAACTCAAGTTACTTATCATGCATTACCCCCCAACACTGTTCGTAACTATTTAAGGTGTTGGCGAATTGGTTGCTAATTCGAATGAATTTGTACAATCTCATTCATATATGTGTGTACAATCTGCTTACGCCTCACTGATGGTTAGGTTTAGGGGTGGACCATCATGTTTGCTTTGCTTGCTTAAAAATCATATGTTTTGTGGTTGGTTAGGATAATACATCAATAAAATAGCATTACAATGTAATTTTACCACACAAAATTACCAAAATTTTGAAAAATCATAAAATACATACATTTTATCTAGGGAGGAATAGGGAAAAGGGCTGGGGTTGGAGCTGAAGCTTTAACAATTCATCATCCTATCATTTTCCTCTCATTTCTCTACAATTTATGGATTGGGTTGGGGGTTAATTGGGGATTAATAGACTTGTCACTTGGTTGGTCTGAATTGGCTATAGGGTGTCCAGTCCTGCTCCTGGAGGGCCACTGTCCTGCAAAGTTTAGCTCCAACCCCAGTTAAACACACCTGAACCAGCTAATCAAGGTCTTACTAGGCATACTAGAAACTTCCAGGCAGGTGTGTCGAGGCAAAGACTTTATATATAGAAAGACGGTGCACTCATATTATTATGAATTGCAGAAATTGCAACGCGCAATATGGCGGAATAAGTCCCGCCTTCTAAATAAGAGGCAATCGCCGATTGGTAAAGTCATCGCATCACTGAATTGGCCATTAGAAGCTCCGGTTTCTATAGAAACAGTCAGACGCGCGCTTCCTATAGAGACACGCACTTAGGACTGCGCATGCGCATTAGCTTGATCCAGCCTGAAAAATTAAATTTTTTTGTCATGATTCGAGTGTTTAGAAACAAAATTATGAGACAGTTGTTGTTGTTGAAAAAGCTTGGCAAACAGCTTTGGATAGGCGTTTCAAAGATGGCCGTCGAGTGAAATGACTTGTCTTAAAGAGACTTTGGTTGAGGCAAGTTGGATCTAAACCCTGCAGGACAGTGGCCCTCCAGGACCGAGATTGGCAATCAGCTATTTCTGGTTCTCAAGTGTGGTTCTTATTCTCGTGGTCTTTTTTTTTCCCAAAACAGAATCCCTTAAAACCTGACATCAAATCTTAATTTAAAATCAATACTTAGCATTTCTGCCATGATAACAGCCATATCTTCCTTGTTAACAGTGAGGTAAACTTTTCTGAAACTCCCCAACACCCCATCCTCGAAGCTAAGTTATCTGTTCACTCCCTTTCAGCGTCGGAATTTGCTTGCAGTCATGAACTATTCAGTGCAGAATCTCTGTTTTTGTTACAGCAGCCTATTTAATGGGTTTGACATGTGTATGATGTACATACAGTATGTAACGCATTTAATCTTGATAAATGATTTTATTTATTATTTATTTATTAGCACTCATACTTCAACCAATGCAATTAATTTATCAAACAAACACTGGACCAGATATTGTGTTAGTATTGTCCATATTATTTTATAAGTGTGTGAAACTACCACATTTGATCAGATGCACAGCTTTTGACGTCATAAACCAAAAATGTTATGGAAACAAAGCATTTTCTCCTCCCTTTTAAAGCCGATAAGCCTGTTTATTTTGTTATGAAAACTATGCTAAATGTAAATATTAAAGTGTAACCAACCATAGATTTGTGCCTGTGAAATGTAATAGTTTGCTACCATTTTTGTCATGACCCACCATGTGAGAACCACTTGGTTATAATGCATTATAGCACTAAATTTAGAATTTAGTCATCATCTCTATACCCATTGATAAACATCTTGTCTTTCTATTCTGTGGTAGGTTAAATAGGGTGGAGTGGGTGTAGTGGTTAAGGCTGGTAAACACAGGGTTGAATGGAACATTCTGTACTGGTTTTTGGAGGGGAAACCTGGACTTATGCAGATGCTAGTGTAGGGAGCACCATAGGTTTTGAAATAGCCTTTATATCTTTAATCCAGTCCACTGTATATGAAGAAGAAAAAAAAAAAAAAAACATTGGAATTTCTTATTTAACTCTGGCAATCTAGCTGTGTGATGAATTTAATAATAAGTGTAGCTCGTCAAGTTTATCTGTAACATTTTACAATTCTTTCTAAATAAAAGAGAAAGTAGTTTGTTGTAATGCTTGAAAGCGAGAGAGAGAGAAGTTTATTGTAATGCTTGAACAATTAGTTGGCCTTTTCTATTAATGTTATGACAAGCTATGTGTCACACCCACTCAATTATACTGTGTGTGTACTGTTTTGTTAGGTAACCTAAAATATATATCCCAAACTAATTGGAACAAAAAATTAGAAATTCTTCTGTCGATGACTGGAACAGCCTCTAAGCTAGCCTACCTTAAAAATGGTTCAAAATGTCAAAGGGTGGTCACACACACACACACACACGCACACACACACACACACACACACACACACACACACACACACACAAACTATTGTTCAAATTATTTTTGAAAACATCCTTCTTTATGGCATTTTTGACAGCTGCCTGTTACATTTCACAGTACTGTACCTTTGCAAGTTGGTTGTTCCAAGCATTATAAAGAAGCTGCCACAGTTCTTCTATGGATTTAGTCTGTCTCATTTTCTTCTGTCTCTTCATGTAATCTCAGACAGACTTGGTGAGATCAGATCTCTGTGTGGACCATACCTGTTGTTTGTAGGACTCCTTTTTCATAAAAATCTCACAATATTATTTTTTAAAAGCAATGTTTGTAAATCTAGAATTGATGTTTCCTAGAGGCCCACTAAAGTCAAAAGTATAAATAATTGTACATGTACTGTGTGTAATGTATATGTTAAGTTTTGGTTTCATTTTTACAGTGTTCTGTCTTTGTTTTGCCTGCCTGTGTTTCCTAGTTAGTTACCTTGGTTACTAATTAGCTCCATGCAACAGTTTCTGTTCAACTGATTACACTTTCTGTTTATTTAAAGGGTTAGTTCACCCGACGAGAATACTTTTTGTGTGCAAAAACAAAACAAAAATAATGACTTTATTCAACAATTTCTTCTCTACCCTGTCAGACTCGTACTCAGTTGACGCAGTGAACGCAGTTCAGCACTTCCGTGTTCACGTCCGAACGCCGGCTATATCAAATAATTCAAAAATTCCTTTGGATGTGTTTTACAGAGTCCAGATGATATAAAATGTGACAAGAAATGATTTTCTGCTGATCATTTTCTACTCTTGCCTGTTTATGGGGTTAATAAAACATAATTTATGATCAACAGCAGAACTGATTTTTCTGACATTATGTTTTAATGTTATTTAAAGTACAGTATGATAAATACTTTGCTTGTTACGTATACACCGATCAGGCATAACATTATGACCACCTTCCTAATATTGTGTTGGTCCCCCTTTTGCTGCCAAAACAGCCCTGACCCGTCGAGGCATGGACTCCACTAGACCCCTGAAGGTGTGCTGTGGTATCTGGCACCAAGATGTTAGCAGCAGATCCTTTAAGTCCTGTAAGTTGTGAGGTGGAGCCTCCATGGATCGGACTTGTTCTTTCAGCACATCCCACAGATGCTCAAATGGATTGAGATCTGGGGAATTTGGATTATCCTGCTGAATGAGGCCACAGCCACCAGGGAATACCATTTCAATGAAAGGGTGTACATGGTCTGCAACAATGCTTAGGTAGGTGGTACGTGTCAAAGTAACATCCACATGGATGGCAGGACCCAAGGTTCCCCAGCAGAACATTACCCAAAGTGTCACACTGCCTCCGCCGTCTTGCCTTCTTCCCATAGTGCATCCTGGTGCCATGTGTTCCCCAGGTAAGTAACGCACACGCACCCGGCCATCCACGTGATGTAAAAGAAAATGTGATTCATCAGACCAGACTACCTTCTTCCATTGCTCCGTGGTCCAGTTCTGATGCTCACGTGTCCACTGTTGGCACTTTCGGCGGTTGACAGGGGTCAGCATCGGCACCCTGACTGGTCTGCGGCTATGCAGCCCCATACGCAACAAACTGTGATGCACTGAGTATTCTGACACCTTTCTATCAGAACCAGCAATAACTTCTTGAGCAATTTGAGCTACAGTAGCTCGTCTGTTGGATCGGACCACACGGACCAGCCTTCGCTCCCCACGTGCATCAGTGAGCCTTGGCCGCCCATGACCCTGTCGCCGGTTCACCACTGTTCCTTCCTTGGACCACTTTTGATAGATACTGACCACTGCAGACCGGGAACACCCCACAAGAGCTGCAGTTTTGGAGATGTTCTG
This sequence comes from Ctenopharyngodon idella, assembly GCF_019924925.1. Classification (NCBI taxonomy): domain Eukaryota; kingdom Metazoa; phylum Chordata; class Actinopteri; order Cypriniformes; family Xenocyprididae; genus Ctenopharyngodon; species Ctenopharyngodon idella. The sequence goes on from NC_067220.1 coordinate 40,492,970, forward strand.
ATCCAGTCGTCTAGCCATCACAATTTGGCCCTCGTCAAACTCACTCAAATCCTTACGCTTGCCCATTTTTCTTTCTTCTAACACATGAACTTTGAGGACAAAGTGTTCACTTGCTGCCTAATATATCCCACCCACTAACAGGTGTAGTGATGAAGAGATGATCAGTGTTATTCACTGTGTGAATAGTGAGTTGGCTCACGTGATTTATTTTTCATACTTCAGAACTTCCATTAAGAAAACTAAAGCTGCATAAAGCCCATGCCCCTTTGATCGCGAAAATGAAAGTGCCCTTTGTGGTCGCATCTTTACCTTGTTTTGTAAACAAAGAAAACTTTTGTTGACAGATGAAGCAGCCGACTGTATTGGATCTGACAGCAGCTACATCACAAATCGTAAGTAAATGTTTTTGTGTGTCCCTTTAAATGCAAATGAGCTGCTGCTCTCAAGAAGGGGGCGGGGTTTCAAGAGCTTGTGTTAGCAGCGCCGATTACCTCACGCAGACTCACTGAAAATGTCAGAAACTGTTCAGCCTTTTATGTTCAAACCGGAGTTGGACAATGATGGAGAGACTCAGGAAGAAGTGACAACATGTAGAATGCAACAGGACATTTCTGAACGGTTAGTTGATGAATTTATGTAGCTGATGTGGAGTTAACTTTCTTCAAGTCATTGATTGCATATTCTTTCATGATAATCTGTAATTGTTGTAAGATCCTACAGAGCCAGTGAATATATATTGCATGAAGATAGAACAGGTATAGTTTAGTTTAATTACGGTTATAACTTATGTTGTCATCTTGCTTTTATGACATGCTATTGCATTTGTGTTATATACTGTATTGCAATAATATGGCCTCACCCCCTTTGTTGTGTGTTCTCAGGGCAGGGTATGTAAATTTTAGGGTTAGTGATGTCACCAACCCGGGAAGAAGCTCGTTGTAGTCCTTAAACAGAGAAATCTTTAAAAGAAAATATCTCCCTTTGCATTGAACTTTGAGTGTCGTAATTTTGCAGATGTTGATTATGCTCTAACAGCAACATTACACACTAACTACAGTTAAAAAAGTGAAATCGCAATGAATCACCCCTTTAAAACTAAACACACTTTTAGCGCCACTCACTATATATTTTAATTTGAAAGTGACGCAAAACGTGCACGAAACAACGTAATATTTATTATTTTGCACAAATGTCACGTTATATCAATAATAACTCCATAGGTCAGAATTTAGTCACCAATTCTCCATAACCTTAAAATGATCTGAAAGAAAAGCTGCAAATTTGTGCCCTGGGGGTCTGTACATACAGTGACAGAACTAAAGATAAGAGATCATTTTACTTACCTCATGTATCATGTTAAGTACAAGCACTTCACATTAATTAAGCTTGTATTGTGAACTCTGAGTGATGCCAAGAATACCACTGTAAAAAAGTCACCACATGTAAATCAATGTGACCTATGTGACGTCTAGAGGCAGTTTGGTTAGACCAGTCTGTCTGCTTCCAAGTCAAATCAGTGAAACAAGCTGTAACACCATTATTAAGACTAATTGCCAAACTTCTTGATAAGCGATCAACGCCTTTCTATGACAGTCTCTCTTTGTGTTTTTGTGTTTTATTTCCTCCTGCTAAGGGTTGAAACATCTTCATGTTGCATATTGTACATGTCTTTTACTTGCTGTGTTACCTAACTTAAAAAAAAAATCCTAGTCATTTAGAACAAGATTATTTCTCATAATTTCTCAACCTTTTTTGGTCTGCAATTCACATACCTACACCCATGTCAAATTTACAGGTGTTATTATATACTTTAAGTCAGTGGTTCTCAACCAGGGAGCTTCAACAAACTTCCAAGGAGGCCTCAGGATGACTTAAAATTGTTTAAAATAAGACAAACAAGCATGAAAATAAGCTAAAACAACTAAAAAACAAGGTACTTCTTATTTGGTTATTTTTATAATAAATATACGTATTTCTAGCTATGTCAAGCTCTAAAATATTGAAATATATATATTGAAGTAGGCCTTCAAATATTGTTGTGGAAAAAAGGTTGAGGTCCACTGCTGTAAGTGGGATTTTACTATTTGGTCAGTTGTATTGTTATCTATTTTAACTGGTATAATTTTGACACCCCTTCATTGGAGGCCTTTGCCTGTGTGTTATGTTTTCAAAGTCTAGATGAAAGCACATCTCTCATCTCTGCTGTTTCTGATATGTTGATAGAAATACACAAGTATCCTGCTTGTCAAGTTCTATATAGTTTCTTGTTTTTTAAAATAATGACAACAGCAACAATACAGTAGAACTGAACTTCCTCAATGTAATGCCAATGCTTACAAAATGCAAAGGTGCCATTCCTGAGGAAGTGCGTCATGAGCGTGACGGCGAGGATGACAATTTTGACAAGACCATGTCTTTGCAATGTTTGCTGCTTGGGAATGTGTTGAAATTGTCGCTATGTCCTTAATGTATTTGAGCTATTTAGATTTCTTTGGGTTATTTAGTTTTTTTTTAACGATTGGAATTCACTCTAAAGTACAATTAGGAGATGAGGAAAGTTTCATTCATTAAAGTTTCCTGTGGGTGAGATACATCCATGCAAACCATTTTGTCATGAATTAATTGATAGTTTTTAAATAGATGTCTTGTAATGAGCTGCAATTCTTTTAATTACTTTAAATATGCACACAAATTCACTTTCTGCATATTAACACTGTGGAATGATTTCCTGTTGACACTGGCTGCATCCGAAATTGCATACTTCACTAATATATAGTACAGTAGGTGATCAACAGTATGTGACAAAATACGTATGTCTGAATGCACAGTACTCATATAGAAGGAAATAGTACCCAGACGACCTACTACTTCCAGTGAGATTCTGAAGTGTGCATACAATGGACACTTTACTATCCCATGAGGCCACAGGAGGATTTGTGAATGGCAGTAAAGCGACACAACTGAGGCTGGTAGGTCACATGATAATGGCAACATGGCGAATGTAGTACGTCCACATTAGATTCATATATACACATTCATACTGTATACAACATACTTTTTTTTAACGGTCGCAAAATAATTACTTATTCAAAATAAGTACCTGCTCAAGAGAGTATGTGATTTCAGATGCAGCCATTGACTGAAAGAACTGTAATAAGAATGGGTTCCTGTAACGAGGGGTGGTGCAGAAATGATAGAGAGCAAGATCCAAATGCAGTTAGATGACATTTATTATCAATACATACCAAAAGTAAACCCAGGACCATGAGATGAAGGCAGAAACAAAAAATCCATACAGGACAGAAAAACAGGGTAAATCCAGACAAAGGCATGGTAGTCAAAACTGAATTGAACAACACACACATGATATATGAGGGACAGGTGTAAGTGATTAGTTACAATGGGAACTAAGTAGGGTTGCTATGGTGATGAACATGGGTTACTATAGAAACAGGCTGCATCCAAAATCACATACTTCCATACTATGTAGTAGGGGAAAAACAGTATGCGACAAAAGAAGTAATTCAGAATTCACAGTACTCATGAAAAAGTAGGCGGAAAGTTCCCAGATGGCCTACTACTTCCGGCGTAATTCTGAAGTGTGCATACGATGGACACTTTACTATCCCATGAGGCCACAGGAGAGGATGTGACACCATGGCCACAATGTCCAGATTATATTCATACTACACACATAGAACATACTTTTTTAGAGGTCGCAAAGTAAATACCTACTCGAGATAGTATGCAATTTCGGATGCAGCCTCTAACAAGGCAGGCAATGCAACAAGGAAAACAGGAACTAAACACAGGAAGTGAATACTGAAACAACAGGAACAGAAAAACACTTTATGGATTTTTAAAAATTACCCTTCATGAAGTGTGTACTGTAGCTGTATGTGAATGTAAACAGTATGCAAAGCTGTAAAGCTGAAAGTGCATCATTAATAAAGTTATTGTCTCTCAAAAGAAAGAGTCGACTCTGAACCGCTTAAACGAGTCGTTTGTAATAGAGGGTATGCATTGATGTCACTTTCCCGCTGGAACATGCTCCCTCAGCTGGACTGAGTGGCAAAAGAACCTGCTGCATGACTGGATTTAATAGGGGAAACTGCAAAAACATGAGTAAAACAAACGATTACACTAAAGGGTGGGCTCGAAAGTGTTCCTTATAACATGTCAAAGAAACCTAATCCATGGATATTGACATGCAGCCAGGAATCATGTTTCCAGACATTTATATGTGCCTGATTTCGACGCCAGGGAAATACATAAAGCAAATCTGCCTGTGAACGCTTTATATAAATACAATATAGGTAGGTCTAAATTGGAGTGATCACTTACATCAATGTTATATATATCGTCATATCGTCCAGCCCTAAAACTTGTATAGTTTTTGTCAGTGTTTATTTAAAAACACCCAATTATGCAGAATATAAGATGGTAAATATTTAATTAATGAGTTGTCAACACAATATATAACAATGCAATATATAGGGTATGATTTTACGGCAAAATCCAACGTTTTGACACAAAATGATATCTGCAAATCCATGTTTCTCTGCCTGGAGTCCAGTTATATCTGTGAATTTAAGCGATCCATTTGCTTCTTTTTTCTGTAGCTTTCGGCAGTCTGTAAAAATATACCTCAGATTTTGTGTCAAAGCTATTTGTAGTCAATCGCAAAGCTCTTTCCCATTTTGAATGTGTTTTGTGTGTTTTTCGCTGAAAACCAATGCTGCCACTCAGTCTTTTTGCCACTCAGTGGGTGTAACCACAATCATAACAGCCGACTGTGACATTATGTGCATACCCTCTATTTGAATCCCATTTCTGCGAAGTTCACGTCACAAGTTAATACATTTGCATAATGGCCGCCTACATTCTGCGTGGACATCCAGCGAAAACTTGAACCCCCCTCAAACGCTGTAGCTCGTTCGTGATGTGTGGATAACATGTTGACAAGACGCTGTGCTCTGCGCTGTGAAAGGAAATTCGGTTTATTTTCACTTCCAAAGTATGAGACTGTGAAGAATCAGTGGTTAAAGATGGGACAGTACCTACTTTATTTAGACCAACTTGCTCCTCAGAATCACAACCTGTAAGTGTGATTAATTATTGACGTATTTTATTCCGAGTGTTCAAAATATATAGTTTTGTGTTTTAGCTATATTGTGTATGTCTCCAGCTAACTGGCTAACTCACGTTTTTACTGTGTTACTGAAAGACTTCTACTAATCAGCTGTGGTCCAACATTACCTAAAACTGTGTCCATTAATACAGATTGTCTTTCGTTCCTACTACTTTGAGTAATGATAAAGGAAGGAGCAAGACTTGTTTTACAAACTTTAATGTTCAGTCATCAGTCATTCATGTTAGTGCTCGGCTAATGTGTGCGCTGTTATTGATACAGTTAATAATACAGTTCCCACATGTGCACCGCAATAAATTTGAAAATTACACACCGGTTTGTTGATGGACATACAGTTGTTAATGCTGATGGTGAGGAATTGCAGTTGCAACGTCTCACGATGAACGTCAAACTGAGTAGCGTATCAATGAGAAATGTCCTGCTCAAGTTGTCCTTGCTATGGAGGTTTGGGTTGAGTAACTAGTTCTTCCAAAATTTGATCATCGGACTCACGCTCAGATTGATATGGTAAAATCAATGCCATTGTTACTGTCTTTACAGTGTGTACAATCGCTGAGCTTTAGGAAGCTCCAGAGCTGTAAGCTGTAGACCAATCACAACAGACTGGGCCATCTGGCCAATCAGAGCAGGCTCACGGAAAGGAGGGATTTAGAGAGACTGATTCATCCGACGAGTTGTTTGAGAATTATTGAAAAATGTGGTGATGTGCATTGTATATTATGAGAAAATGAAAGTGTTTTTTGACCTTTGATGCATATAAACTTGTTGTATAAGACCTTCTAAACAATCAAAACTGACAATCAGTAATTTGTGCAATTCATGTTTAACAAAATTAACAAAATGTCTTTGCATTGCAGATCCACAATGTGTGAGAATGAAAATGTAGTGCTGTTGAAGATTTGTGAGGTATAAAGTAAAGATTACTGTATTATAATAGCATTGTGTATAATCTGTCTATCCACACTTGCTGGATCCTCATCGAAAGGATATATTATATTATATTATATTATATTATATTATATTATATTATATTATATTATTTCATATAAATCCCTTCTCTGTTTCACATCATCTGTGTCCACCACATCAGTGGATACTTTAGGTAAGTATAAAGTGGAGGGTGGTTCACAGTAACACCCACCACACCCATCTATTCACTTCTAAGGGTTGATTGTAATGACATGAATGACAACTGCTTGATTTACGCAAGGTGACACTTAAACCTAAATGACTTGAAGACTAAACTTCTTTATGCTTATACTTTTATGACTAACTATATAGCTGTTTATTGCTTGTTGCATATTTAAATCAGTACCTATAACAAATATCTCAGAAATGTTTAATGTCCTAATAATGATTTTAATGAGACGTAAACTAGATCAAAATTACGAACAAATTACATAATATGAACACACCAGTTAATGTACTACTGATCAATAAGAAACCGACACACTAAATTAGAGAGTATCTGTGTGTTATTTATTCTAACTGGAAGACAGATAAATGAAAAAATATCACAAGTTCATACGATACTAAATACATTTTTACCCAATCAGCACTAGGAGTTTATCTATTGAGAATTGAAACTTTCACAATATATTTGGGAAATGTTCCCAGAAGCATGCAGTGAATGTGAAGAATGCTTTGGTTAACTATAGGTGTCTTCTGACATCTCTCATGTGTAGCAAGCATGAGCGTTTGACGTAGGAAAAATAAATATACATATGCAAATGTGCTGTGTGATAATCTAAATGAAAACATGCATGTATATTCACACCTGACATAAATCCAAGTCTTCCAGTTTTTAGTTGCAAATGATTGTTTGTTTAATTCTAAGAAAACTGCGAACATCAAGTAGGAAGATAAGCTTCTGACATCACAAAAAATATAACCATGTTAAACAAAAACAAGAACAGCAGCAAGTTGAAAAGAAAAAGAAAAAAACTCCAGACAGTAGTAATCTCAGGTTTCCATAACACAACATGCACACTACAAAAATGCCATATCATATGATATTGTCACATTTAGATTTTTATCATGAACCTTTTGAAGACAGGGCTTGTCAAGTTGCTTAACAGCCTCTATTTATAAACCTGCCATTTTTCTTTAGCATCATCATCACGGCTATAATAAATTGGTATGCAAACAATACATACTGTTGACAGACAATAATAATAATAAAAAAAAAAAATCAATCACAGACTCTGTCAAGAAGCATTCCATTGCTCAATTATGCATTTCAATAATGGCCCCATGCAACCCTCAGGACGTCATCCCATTCTCTTTAAAAGGCAGTATTGACACAGGTGAGCCTTAATTGCTAAAACTTGAGCACAGCATAGCTTGCAAGCCAACTTGAAGCCATTGAGCCAACAGTGGATTTACAATTTTCGTTTTACAGTTCAGTGTTCAATATTTTTGCTCAAGGATTGGTAAGCACATTTTTATTAAAGATGTTTGTGTTAATTTTAATTTTAAGCGGGAAATTTTAATACTAAATTTATATAATCAGAAATAAGCTAAAAGGATAACAAGGCAAAAATAAGAAATTGTGTAGATTTGCTGTAGACTTTTCAAGAAATATGTAAAAAAGTTGATTAAAGTAGAGGTGTGTAGAATGTGTCCTGTTACTACTTGTATTTTGTAAGGTGCTCAAGATGAATTTCTTCTTTTTATACACGGTCTTGAATTTTTCAAAACTCTGTAGCATTTTTAACAGACATTTCGTCCCCTTGGAATTATAAGGTTCTATCTGCATTCTGAACGGTTTTGAGATATTGAGCTTCAGAGTTTTTGCATTTCATTCGACTTTGAATAAAAAGTCCCTAAATGTACTCAACATTACCAAAAACATCACATAATGTAAATAAGTTGTCACAGAATAAGAATATGTGAATATACTCAATTTTGACAAAAATGTGAGATAGAACCTTATAATTTTGAGGGGATGATTTTACTATTATTTCTGATGCTGATTAAACTTTTGGAAAATTGTTACAAAATTACAAAAAGGTTTATTCTAGTAGATAACTGACAGTTGTATGAACCGACACTGGTTGTTCCTCTGTAGGTTGCAGTACTGTTTTTATGTGTTTGTGCTTTGTTTTCCTCCAGCATATCTTTGATGATGGAAAATGTGTTTGTGTATCCTCAGTGATATATTGCTTACTTTGCAGACTCTCTTTTTCGCCACTTGACTCGAGATGGAGAGGAGAGCTTTTATTATAATATGGATTTTTATCTGTAAGTGAATTATTTTTTATTATTATTATTATTTAATTGATTAAAAAACAGCTGCAAGCAAAAATATTTTTGGCGGATTTTTTTTCTCATTTCAAAATCTGAAGTGACTTGCTTATGCTAAGAAACTTATAGCGCCCTCTATCATCTGAAATTTAGTATTTTGCATGTAATAATATAATAATTGTCTGGTGTCCATGTAAACCAAGTTTTGTGAATGTTGGATATAGTGGTCATAGTGTACAGACGTTTTATATATATATATATATATATATATATATATATATATATATATATATAAATCAGCTAAACGACTTTGGTGTGTGTAGATGATGAATGTAAATTTAGTTTAAATTAAATAAAAAAGTAAAATCTGCGAAACGACTTAGGTGTGTGTGTAGATTTTAGATGCAAATTTAGTGTAAAATGGATGAAAAGGTTATATATATATATATATATATATATATATATATATATATATATATACACACATATATATATACACACATATATATTAATAAATAGATAAATATTTTAAAATGTAATTTATTCCTGTGATCAAAGCTGAATTTTCAGTATCATTACTCCAGTCTTCAGTGTCACATGATCCTTCAGAAATCATTCTAATATGATGATGTATTGCTCAAGAAACATTTATTGTGTACAACTGTACAATTTTTTTTCAGGATTCTTTGATGACTAGAAAGTTCAAAAGAAGTGTTTATTTAAAATATAATCTTTTGTAACATTATAAAGGTCTTTACTGTCACTTTTGATCAATTTAATGCATCCTTGCTGAATAAAAGTATTAATTTCTTTAATTTCTTTTCAAAAAAATAAAAATAAAAATTCTTACTGACCCCAAACTTTTGAACGGTAGTGTATAATGTTACAAAAACTTTGTATTTCAGATAAATGCTGTTCTTTTGAACTTTCTACTCATAAAGGAATCCTGAAAAAAAAGGACACTACTGTTGTCAACATTGATAATAATAAGAAATGTTTCTTGAGCATCAAATCATCATATTAGAATGATTTCTGAAGGATCATGTGACACCGAAGACTGGAGTAATGATGCTGAAAATTCAGCTTTGATCACAGGAATAAATTACTTTGTAAAATAAAGCAAAAAATAAAAAGAATTTTTTAAAATAAAACTTATTTTAAAAAACATTAAAAATCTTACCGATCCCAAACTTTTGAATGGTTCAATTACAAAATGAATGTTTATTTAGTACCATCCTGAATAAGATATTTTACATAAAAGATGTTTACATATAATCCACAAGACAAAGTAAAAGTTGAGTTTATAGAAATTACCCAGTTCAAAAGTACATACGCTACATACGCAAACATACGCTTGATTCTTAATACTATGTATTGTTACCTGGATGATCCACGGCTTTTTTTTTTTGTTTTTTTTTTTGTTTTTTTGTGATGGTTGTGTTTATGAGTCTATTGTTTGTCCTGAGCAGTTAAACTGCCCAATGTTCTTCAGAAAAATCCTCCAGGTCCCACAATTTCTTTGGTTTTCCAGCATCTTTGGCTTACTTGAACCCTGTCCAGCAGTGACTGTATGATTTTAAGATCCATCTTTTTAAACTGTGGACAACTGGGGCCTCATACACAATTATTACAAGGTGAAAACATTCACTGATTTAGGCAGTTTAACTGCTCAGGACAAACCCATTAACAACCATCTCAAAACAAATAAACAGCCATGGTTAATCGAGGTACTGCCACACAGTATTAAGAATCAAGCACATGTAAACTTTCGAATGGGGTAATGTTTATGAATTCAACTTTTTTTTTTTTTTTTGTCTTGTGGACTATACGTTAACATATTTTATGTAACATATCTTATTTAGGACAGTACTAAACAAAAAACAACATGCATTTTGTATGATCCCTCTTATTTTGTTAATATATATATAATATATATATATATATATATATATATATATATATATATATAATTAACATTAGGTGTGTGTAAACTGTTGACCACGACTGTATGTATTTAGGCAAATTCAAAAATTTATAGACAAGAAGAATTTAGAGATTATCCCGTATTGTTCTTGAGATTGTAAAAATTAGTATGCCACCTTGTGGCTGATTTTTGTCAAATGTATACAGCTTCAACTTCCTTAATCAAGTAGTTTCATTGTTGCTCATGCATGTCCTGATTTTGCTGAGTTAGACATGTTCGTGGGTGAACATATATTGTTGATCCTGAAACAACATTACAGTCTAAAAATTTAATCATAACCATATCCCTACCCATGAATCTAACCCTACCCATAAGTTATCCCTAAAATCAGAGTGAAATGATAGGTGGATAATGTCAAAAGCACCTAACCCTGGTTGTAAGCTAAACCCTGACATAAACTTGTAAACTTGTCCCTTAAATCTGATTAGTTAATGGCAATATTGTTCCAGAATCAACAAAGATGTTGATCCAGGAACATGTTGCACTTGTTGAAATCAGGTTCTGCATTACGCATAGTTAATGGTACAGTTAATATTTTTAAAAAAAGATTCTTACCGAATTTTGTTAATTTTCGTTTTTGTTTTCCGAACATATTGGACAATTAGTAAAACATTTTATTGCCATGTAATTGATAGTTTTAGCCTATGTTTAGTAAAATATTTAACACTGTCCATTAATTGACTTTAAGTTCAATATTTTTTGGGATTACTCACATGAAGTTCCATTGAAAGTAAACATTTTCTATCATTTTAGTAGGTACAGTGGAAATCTCTATCACGCAAACAACAAACTCTTCAGATACGGTTGGAACATACATTATATCTAGTGCTGAAGCATCCAACACTAGTGTAGCAGAAACATCTACAACAGCAATAGATGTCGCCACAATCACAACAACAACAACAACAATGCCCTTTACAATCACAACAACACTTGGTGAATCCTCCACCAGTTCATTAGACACCACAAAAGAATCACAAACAACATTGTCAACTTTAATGACTCAATCTTCGACTGCATTTGAAAGCACAACTGTGAGTACAAATGAAACAAATACAACAGCCACTACAACAGAATCAACATCAGCCACAACAACTGAAAGCACAACTGTTGGTACGACTGAGACAACTACACCAGCCACAACAACTGAGAGCACAACTGTTAGTACAACTGAGACAACTACACCAGAACAACCAACAACAACAACAGAATCTTCAACAGCAACAACAACTGAGAGCGCAACTGTTAGGACATCTGAAACATCTATACCAGCACCAATAATAACAGAATCAGCAACAGCCACGACACCAGAGACCACAAATGTTAGTACAACTGAAACAACCACACCAGATAAAACAACTGAGAGTACAACTGAAACAACAACACCAGCCACAAAAACTGAGAGTAACACTGTTAGTACAGCTGAAACAACTACACCAGCCACAACAACTGAGAGCACAATTGTTAGTACAGCTGAAACAACTACACCAGCCACAATAACTGAGAGCACAACTGTTAGTACAACTGAAACCACTACACCAGCCACAACAACTGAGAGCACAACTGTTAGTACAACTGAAACAACTACACCAACCACAACAACAGAATCAACATCAGCCACAACAACTGAGAGCACAACTGTTAGAACAACTGAAACACCTACACCAACCACAACAACAGAATCAACATCAGCCACAACAACTGAGAGCACAACGGTTAGTACAACAGAAACAAGTACACCAGCCACAACAACTGAGAGCACAACTGTTAGTACAACTGAGACAACTACACCAGAACAACCAACAACAACAACAGAATCTTCAACAGCAACAACAACTGAGAGCGCAACTGTTAGGACATCTGAAACATCTACACCAGCACCAATAATAACAGAATCAGCAACAGCCACGACACCTGAGACCACAAATGTTAGTACAACTGAAATAACCACACCAGCCACAACAACTGAGAGCACAACTGTTATTACAACTGAGACAACTACACCAGCCACAACAACTGAGAGCACAACTGTTAATACAACTGAAACAACTACACCAGCCACAACAACTGAGAGCACAACTGTTAGTACAACTGAAACCACTATACCAGCCACAACAACTGAGAGGACAACTGTTAGTACAACTGAAACAACTACACCAACCACAACAACAAAATCAACATCAGCCACAACAACTGAGAGCACAACTGTTAGTACAACTGAAACAACTACACTAACCACAAAAACAGAATCAACATCAGCAACAACAACTGAGAGCACAACTGATAGTACAACTGAAACAACCACACCAGCCACAACAACTGACAGCACAACTACACCAGCCACAACAACTGAGAGCACAAGGGTTAGTACAACTGAAACAAGTACACCAGCCACAACAACTGAGAGCACAACGGTTAGTACAACTGAGGCAACTACACCAGAACAACCAACAAAAACAACAGAATCTTCAACAGCAACAACAACTGAGAGCACAACTGTTAGTACAACTGAAACAAACACACCAGCCACAACAACTGAGAATACAACTGTTAGTACAACTGAAACAACAACACCAGCCACAACAACTGAGAGCACAACTGTTATTACAACTGAAACAACTACACCAGCCACAACAACTGAGAGCACAACTGATAGTACAACTGAAACAACCACACCAGCCACAACAACTGAGAGCACAACGGTTAGTACAACTGAAACAAGTACACCAGCCACAACAACAGAATCAACATCAGCCACAACAACTGAGAGCACAACGGTTAGAACAACTGAAACAAGTACACCAGCCACAACAACTGAGAGCACAACTGTTAGTACAACTGAGACAACTACACCAGAACAACCAACAACAACAACAGAATCTTCAACAGCAACAACAACTGAGAGCACAACTGATAGTACAACTGAAACAACCACACCAGCCACAACAACTGAGAGCACAACTGTTATTACATCTGAAATAACTACACCAGCCAAAACAACTAAGAGCACAACTGTTAGTACAACTGAAACAACTACACCAGCCACAACAACTGAGAGCACAACTGTTAGTACAACTGAAACCACTACACCAGCCACAACAACTGAAAGCACAACTGTTAGTACAACTGAAATAACTACACCAACCACAACAACAGAATCAACATCAGCCACAACAACTGAGAGCACAAGTGTTAGTACAACTACACCAGCCACAACAACTGAGAGCACAACTGTTAGTACAACTGAGACAACTACACCAGCACCACCAACAACAACAACAGAATCTTCAACAGCTACAAAAACTGAGAGCACAACTGTTAGTAGATCTGAAACATCTACACCAGCACCAATAATAACAGAATCAGCAACAGCCACGACAACTGAGAGCACAACTGTTAGTACAACTGAAACAACCACACCAGCCACAACAACTGAGAGCACAACTGTCAGTACAACTGAAACTGCTCCAGCCACAACAACTGAGAGCACAACTGTTAGTACAACTGAGACAACTACACCAACCCCGACAACAGAATCAACATCAGCAACAACAACTGAGAGCACAACTGTTAGTACAACTGAGACAACTACACCAGCTACAACAGCTAAGCGCACTACTGTTAGTACAACTGAAACAACTACACCAGACACAACAACTGAGAGCACAACTGTTAGTACAACTGAAACAACTACACCAACTACAACAAAAGAATCCACATCTGCCACAACAACTGAGAGCACAACTGTTAGTACAACTGAAACAACCACACCAGCCACAACAACTGAGAGCACAACTGTTAGTACAACTGAAACAACTACACCAGCCACAACAACTGAGAGCACAACTGAAACAACTACACCAACCACAACAACTGAGACCACAACTGTTAGTACAACTGAAACAAACACACCAGCCACAACAACTGAGAGCACAACTCTTAGTACAACTGAAACAACTACACCAACCACAACAACAGAATCAACATCAGCCACAACACCTGAGAGCACAACTGTTAGTACAACTGAAACAACTACACCAACCACAACAACAGAATCAACATCGGCCACAACATCTGAGAGTACAACTGAATCAACTACACCAGCCACAACAACTGAGAGCACAACTGTTAGTACAACTGAAACAAATACACCAACCACAACAACAGAATCAACATCAGCCACAACAACTGAGAGCACAACTGTTAGTACAACTGAAACAACTACACCAACTACAACAACAGAATCAACATCAGCCACAACAACTGAGAGCACAACTGTTAGTACAACGGAAACAACTACACCAACCACAACAAGAGAATCAACCTCAGCCACAACAACTGAGAGTACAACTGTTAGTACAACTACACCAGCGACAACAACTGAGAGCACAACTGTTAGTACAACTGAAACAACTACACCAGCCACAACAACTGAGAGGACAATTGTTAGTACAACTGAGACAACTACACCAGCACCACCAACAACAACAACAGAATCTTCAACATCAACAACAACTGAGAGCACAACTGTTAGTACATCTGAAACATCTACACCAGCACCAATAATAACAGAATCTGCAACAGCCACGACAACTGAGAGCACAACTGTCAGTACAACTGAAACAACTACACCAACCCCAACAATAGAATCAACATCAGCCACAACAGCTAAGAGCACAACTGTTAGTACAACTGAAGCAACTACACCAGCCACAACAACTGAGAGCACACCTGTTAGTACAACTGAAACAACTACACCAACCACAAAAACAGAATCAACATCAGCCACAACAACTGAGAGCACAACTTTCAGTACAACTGAAAAAACTACACCAACCACAACAACAGAATCAACACGAGCCGCAACAACTGAAAGCACAACTGAAACAACTACACCAGCCACAACAAATGAGAGCATAACTGTTAGTACAACTGAAACAACTACACCAACCACAACAACAGAATCAACATCAGCCACAACAACTGAGAGCACAACTGTGAGTACAACTGAAACAACTACACCAACCACAACAACAGAATCAACACCAGCCACAACAACTGAAAGCAAAACTGTTAGTACAACTGAAACAACTACACCAACCACAACAACAGAATCAACATCAGCCACAACAACTGAGAGCACAACTGATAGTACAACTGAAAAAACCACACCAGCCACAACAACTGAGAGCACAACTGAAACAACTACACCAACCATAACAACTGAGACCACAACTGTTAGTACAACTGAAACAACCACACCAGCCATAACAACTGAGAGCACAACTCTTAGTACAACTGAAATAAGTACACCAGCCACAACAACTGAGAGCACAACTGTTAGTACAACTGAAACCACTACACCAGCCACAACAACTGAGAGCACAACTGTTAGTACAACTGAAACAACTACACCAACCACAACAACAGAATCAACACCAGCCACAACAACTGAAAGCACAACTGTTAGTACAACTGAAACAACTACATCAACCACAACAACAGAATCAACATCAGCCACAACAGCTGAGAGCACGACTGATAGTACAACTGAAACAACCACACCAGCCACAACAACTGAGAGCGCAACTGTTAGTACAACTGAAACAACTACACCAGCCACAACAACTGAGAGCACAACCGAAACAACTACACCAACCACAACAACTGAGAGAACAACTGTGAGTACAACTGAAACAACTACACCAGCCACAACAACTGAGAGCACAACTGTTAGTACAACTGAAACAACTACACCAACCACAACAACAGAATCAACCTCAGCCACAACAACTGTTAGTACAACTGAAACAACTACACCAGCCACAACAACTGAGAGGACAACTGTTACTACAACTGAAACAACTACACCAGCCACAACAACTGAGAGCACAACTGTTAGTACAACTGAAACAACTACACCAACCACAACAACAGAATCAACATCAGCCACAAGAACTGAGAGCACAAATGTTAGTACAACTGAAACAACTACACCAGCCACAACAACTGAGAGCACAACTGTTAGTACAACTGAAACAACTACACCAACCACAACAAGAGAATCAACATCAGCCACAACAACTGAGAGCACAACTGTGAGTACAACTGAAACAACTACACCAGCCACAACAACTGAGAGCACAACTGAAACAACTACACCAACCACAACAACTGAGACCACAACTGTTAGTACAAATGAAACAACTACACCAGCTACAACAACTGAGAGCACAACTGTTAGTACAACTGAGACAACTACACCAACCTCAACAACAACCACAACAACAGAATCAACCTCAGCCACAACAACTGAGAGTACAACTGTTAGTACAACTACACCAGCGACAAAAACTGAGAGCACAACTGTTAGTACAACTGAAACAACTACACCAGCCACAACAACTGAGAGGACAACTGTTAGTACAACTGAGACAACTACACCAGCACCACCAACAACAACAACAACAGAATCTTCAACATCAACAACAACTGAGAGCACAACTGTTAGTACAACTGAAACAACCACACCAGACACAACAACTGAGAGCACAACTGTCACTACTACTGAAACAACTACACCAGCCACAACAACTGAGATCACAACTGTTAGTACAACTGAGACAACTACACCAAACCCAACAATAGAATCAACATCAGCCACAACAACTGAAAGCACAACTGTTAGTACACCTGAAACAACTACACCAGCCACAACAACTGAGAGCACAACTGTTAGTACAAGTGAGACAACTACAACTGCCACAACAACTGAGATCACAACTGTTAGTACAACTGAGACAACTACACCAACCACAACAACAGAACCAACATCAGCCACAACAACTGAAAGCACAACTATTAGTACAACTGAAACAACTACACCAACCACAAAAACAGAATCAACATCAGCCACAACAACTGAGAGCACAACTTTCAGTACAACTGAAACAACTACACCAACCACAACAACAGAATCAACACCAGCCACAACAACTGAAATCACAACTGAAACCACTACACCAGCCACAACAACTGAGAACACAACTTTCAGTACAACTGAAACAACTACACCAACCACAACAACAGAATCAACACCAGCCACAACAACTAAAAGCACAACTGTTAGTACAACTGAAACAACTACACCAACCACAACAACAGAATCAACATCAGCCACAACAACTGAGAGCACAACTGTTAGTACAACTGAAACAACCACACCAGCCACAAGTGAGAGCACAACTGTTAGTACAACTGAATCAACTACACCAGCCACAACGACTGAGATCACAACTGTTAGTACAACTGAAACAACTACACCAAACACAACAACAGAATCAACATCAGCCACAACAACTGAGAGCACAACTGTTAGTAAAACTGAAACAACTACACCAACCACAACAACAGAATCAACATCAGCCACAAAAACTGAGAGCACAACTGTTAGTACAACTGAGACAACTACACCAACCACAACAACAGAATCAACATCAGCCACAACAACTGAAAGCACAACTGTTAGTACAACTGAAACAACTACACCAACCACAACAAGAGAATCAACATCAGCCACAATAACTGAGAGCACAACTGTTAGTACAACTGAAACAACTACACCAGCCACAACAACTGAGAGCACAACTGAAACAACTACACCAACCACAACAACTGAGAGCAAAACTGTTAGTACAACTGAGACAACTACACCAGCCACAACAACTGAGAGCACAACTGTTAGTACAACTGAGACAACTACAACTGCCACAACAACTGAGATCACAACTGTTAGTACAACTGAGACAACTACACCAAACACAACAACAGAACCAAGATCAGCCACAACTGAGACCACAACTGTTAGTACAACTGAAACAACTACACCAGCCACAACTGAGAGCACAACTGTTAGTACAACTGAGACAACTACACCAGCCACAACAACTGAGAGCACTACTGTTAGTAAAACTGAAACAACTACACCAGCGACAACAACTGAGAGCAAAACTGTTAGTACAACTGAAACAACTACACCAGCCACAACAACAGAGAGCACAACTGTTAGTACAACTGCACCAGCGACAACAACTGAGAGCACAACTGTTAGTACAACCGAAACAACTACACCAACCACAACAACAGAATCAACCTCAGCCACAACAACTGTTAGTACAACTGAAACAACTACACCAGCACCAATAATAACAGAATCTGCAACAGCCACGACAACTGAGAGCACAACTGTTAGTACAACTGAAACAACCACACCAGACACAAAAATTGAGAGCACAACTGTCAGTACAACTGAAAAAACTACACCAGCCACAACAACTGAGATCACAACTGTTAGTACAACTGAGACAACTACACCTGCCACAACAACTGAGATCACAACTGTTAGTACAACTGAGACAACTACTCCAACCACAACAACAGAACCAACATCAGCCACAACAACTGAGAGCACAACTGTTAGTACAACTGAGACAACTACACCAACCACAACAACAGAATCAACATCAGCCACAACAACTGAGAGCACAACTGTTAGTACAACTGAAACAACTACACCAGCCACAACAACCGAGAGCACAACTGTTAGTACAACTGAAACAACTACACCAACCACAACAACAGAATCAACATCAGCCACAACAACTGAGAGCACAACTGTTAGTACAACTGAAACAACTACACCAACCACAATAACAGAATCAACATCAGCCACAACAACTGAAAGCACAACTGTTAGTACAACTGAAACAACTAAACCAGCCACAACAACTGAGAGCACAACTGAAACAACTACACCAACCACAACAACTGAGAGAACAACTGTGAGTACAACTGAAACAACGACACCAGCCACAACAACTGAGAGCACAACTGTTAGTACAACTGAAACAACTACACCAACCACAACAACAGAATCAACCTCAGCCACAACAACTGTTAGTACAAATGAAACAACTACACCAGCCACAACAACTGAGAGGACAACTGTTACTACAACTGAGACAACTACACCAGAACCACCACCAACAACAACAGAATCTTCAACATCAACAAAAACTGAGAGCACAAATGTTAGTACATCTGAAACATCTACACCAGCACCAATAATAACAGAATCTGCAACAGCCATGACAACTGAGAGCACAACTGTTAGTACAACTGAAACAACCACACCAGAAACAAAAACTGAGAGCACAACTGTCAGTACAACTGAAACAACTACACCAGCCACAACAACTGAGATCACAACTGTTAGTACAACTGAGACAACTACACCTGCCACAACAACTGAGATCACAACTGTTAGTACAACTGAGACAACTACACCAACCACAACAACAGAACCAACATCAGCCACAACAACTGAAAGCACAACTATTAGTACAACTGAAACAACTACACCAACCACAAAAACAGAATCAACATCAGCCACAACAACTGAGAGCACAACTTTCAGTACAACTGAAACAACTACACCAACCACAACAACAGAATCAACACCAGCCACAACAACTGAAATCACAACTGAAACCACTACACCAGCCACAACAACTGAGAACACAACTTTCAGTACAACTGAAACAACTACACCAACCACAACAACAGAATCAACACCAGCCACAACAACTAAAAGCACAACTGTTAGTACAACTGAAACAACTACACCAACCACAACAACAGAATCAACATCAGCCACAACAACTGAGAGCACAACTGTTAGTACAACTGAAACAACCACACCAGCCACAAGTGAGAGCACAACTGTTAGTACAACTGAATCAACTACACCAGCCACAACGACTGAGATCACAACTGTTAGTACAACTGAAACAACTACACCAAACACAACAACAGAATCAACATCAGCCACAACAACTGAGAGCACAACTGTTAGTAAAACTGAAACAACTACACCAACCACAACAACAGAATCAACATCAGCCACAAAAACTGAGAGCACAACTGTTAGTACAACTGAGACAACTACACCAACCACAACAACAGAATCAACATCAGCCACAACAACTGAAAGCACAACTGTTAGTACAACTGAAACAACTACACCAACCACAACAAGAGAATCAACATCAGCCACAATAACTGAGAGCACAACTGTTAGTACAACTGAAACAACTACACCAGCCACAACAACTGAGAGCACAACTGAAACAACTACACCAACCACAACAACTGAGAGCAAAACTGTTAGTACAACTGAGACAACTACACCAGCCACAACAACTGAGAGCACAACTGTTAGTACAACTGAGACAACTACAACTGCCACAACAACTGAGATCACAACTGTTAGTACAACTGAGACAACTACACCAAACACAACAACAGAACCAAGATCAGCCACAACTGAGACCACAACTGTTAGTACAACTGAAACAACTACACCAGCCACAACTGAGAGCACAACTGTTAGTACAACTGAGACAACTACACCAGCCACAACAACTGAGAGCACTACTGTTAGTAAAACTGAAACAACTACACCAGCGACAACAACTGAGAGCAAAACTGTTAGTACAACTGAAACAACTACACCAGCCACAACAACAGAGAGCACAACTGTTAGTACAACTGCACCAGCGACAACAACTGAGAGCACAACTGTTAGTACAACTGAAACAACTACACCAACCACAACAACAGAATCAACCTCAGCCACAACAACTGTTAGTACAACTGAAACAACTACACCAGCACCAATAATAACAGAATCTGCAACAGCCACGACAACTGAGAGCACAACTGTTAGTACAACTGAAACAACCACACCAGACACAAAAATTGAGAGCACAACTGTCAGTACAACTGAAAAAACTACACCAGCCACAACAACTGAGATCACAACTGTTAGTACAACTGAGACAACTACACCTGCCACAACAACTGAGATCACAACTGTTAGTACAACTGAGACAACTACTCCAACCACAACAACAGAACCAACATCAGCCACAACAACTGAGAGCACAACTGTTAGTACAACTGAGACAACTACACCAACCACAACAACAGAATCAACATCAGCCACAACAACTGAGAGCACAACTGTTAGTACAACTGAAACAACTACACCAGCCACAACAACCGAGAGCACAACTGTTAGTACAACTGAAACAACTACACCAACCACAACAACAGAATCAACATCAGCCACAACAACTGAGAGCACAACTGTTAGTACAACTGAAACAACTACACCAACCACAATAACAGAATCAACATCAGCCACAACAACTGAAAGCACAACTGTTAGTACAACTGAAACAACTAAACCAGCCACAACAACTGAGAGCACAACTGAAACAACTACACCAACCACAACAACTGAGAGAACAACTGTGAGTACAACTGAAACAACGACACCAGCCACATCAACTGAGAGCACAACTGTTAGTACAACTGAAACAACTACACCAACCACAACAACAGAATCAACCTCAGCCACAACAACTGTTAGTACAAATGAAACAACTACACCAGCCACAACAACTGAGAGGACAACTGTTACTACAACTGAGACAACTACACCAGAACCACCACCAACAACAACAGAATCTTCAACATCAACAAAAACTGAGAGCACAAATGTTAGTACATCTGAAACATCTACACCAGCACCAATAATAACAGAATCTGCAACAGCCATGACAACTGAGAGCACAACTGTTAGTACAACTGAAACAACCACACCAGAAACAAAAACTGAGAGCACAACTGTCAGTACAACTGAAACAACTACACCAGCCACAACAACTGAGATCACAACTGTTAGTACAACTGAGACAACTACACCTGCCACAACAACTGAGATCACAACTGTTAGTACAACTGAGACAACTACACCAACCACAACAACAGAACCAACATCAGCCACAACAACTGAGAGCACAACTGTTAGTACAACTACACCAGCGACAACAACTCAGAGCACAACTGTTAGTACAACTGAAACAACCACACCAGCCACAACAACTGAGAGCACAACTGTTAGTACAACTGAGACAACTACACCAACCACAACAACAGAATCAACATCAGCCACAACAACTGAGAGCACAACTGTTAGTACAACTGAGACAACTACACCAACCACAACAACAGAATCAACATCAGCCACAACAACTGAGAGCACAACTGTTAGTACAACTGAAACAACTACACCAGCCACAACAACTGAGAGCACAACTGTTAGTACAACTGAGACAACTACACCAACCACAACAACAGAATCAACATCAGCCACAACAACTGAGAGCATAACAGTTAGTACAACTGAGACAACTACACCAACCACAACAACAGAACCAACATCAGCCACAACAACTCAGAGCACTACTGTTAGTACAACTGAAACTACACCAGACACAACAACTGAGAGCACAACTGTTAGTACAACTGAAACAACTATACCAACTACAACAACCGAATCAACATCAGCCACAACAACTGAGAGCACAACTGTTAGTACAACTGAAACAACCACACTAGCCACAACAACTGAGAGCACAACTCTTAGTACAACTGAAACAACTACACCAGCCACAACAACTGAGACCACAACTGTTAGTACAACCGAGACAACTACACCAGCCACAACAACTGAGAGCACAACTGTTAGTACAACTGAGACAACTACACCAACCACAACAACAACAACAACAACAACAGAATCAACATCAGCCACAACAACTGAGAGCACAACTGTTAGTACAACTGAAACAACTACACCAGCCACAACAACTGAGAGCACAACTGTTAGTACAACTGAGACAACTACACCAACCACAACAACAGAATCAACATCAGCCACAACAACTGAGAGCACAACTGTTAGTACAACTGAAACAACTACACCAGCCACAACTGAGAGCACAACTGTTAGTTCAACTGAGACAACTACACCAGCCACAACAACTGAGAGCACAACTGTTATTACAACTGAAATAACTACACCAGCCACAACAACTGAGAGCACAACTGAAACAACTACACCAACCACAATAACTGAGGCCACAACTGTTAGTACAACTGAAACAACCACACCAGCCACAACAACTGAGAGCACAACTCTTAGTACAAATGAAACCACTACACCAGCCACAACAACTGAGAGCACAACTGTTAGTACAACTGAAACAACTACACCAACCACAACAACAGAATCAACATCAGCCACAACAACTGAGAGCACAACTGTTAGTACAACTACACCAGCGACAACAACTCAGAGCACAACTTTTAGTACAACTGAAACAACCACACCAGCAACAACAACTGAGAGCACAACTGTTAATACAACTGAGACAACTACACCAACCACAACAACAACAACAGAATCAACATCAGCCACAACAATTGAGAGCACAACTGTTAGTACAACTGAGACAACTACACCAACCACAACAACAACAACAGAATCAACATCAGCCACAACAACTGAGAGCACAACTGTTAGTACAACTGAAACAACTACACCAGCCACAACAACTGAGAGCACAACTGTTAGTACAACTGAGGCAACTACACCAACCACAACAACAGAATCAACATCAGCCACAAAAACTGAGAGCACAACTGTTAGTACAACTGAAACAACTACACCAGCCACAACTGAGAGCACAACTGTTAGTTCAACTGACACAAATACACCAGCCACAACAACTGAGAGCACAACTGAAACAACTACACCAACCACAACAACTGAGACCACAACTGTTAGTACAACCGAGACAACTACACCAGCCACAACAACTGAGAGCACAACTGTTAGTACAACTGAAACAACCACACCAGCCACAACAACTGAAAGCACAACTGTTAGTACAACTGAAACAACTACACCAGCCACAACTGAGAGCACAACTGTTATTACAACTGAAATAACTACATCAGCCACAACAACTGAGAGCACAACTGAAACAACGACACCAACCACAACAACTGAGACCACAACTGTTAGTACAACTGAAACAACCACACCAGCCACAACAACTGAGAGCACAACTGTTAGTACAACTGAAACAACTACACCAACCACAACAACAGAATCAACAGAATCAACATCAGCCACAACAACTGAGAGCACAACTGTTAGTACAACTACACCAGCCACAACAACAGAGAGATCAACTGTTAGTACAACTGAAACAACCACACCAGCCACAACAACTGAGAGCACAACTGTAAATACAACTGAGACAACTACACCAACCACAACAACAACAACAGAATCAACATCAGCCACAACAACTGAGAGCACAACTGTTAGTACAACTGAAACATCTACACCAGCCACAACAACTGAGAGCACAACTGTTAGTACAACTGAGACAACTATACCAGCCACAACAACAGAATCAACATCAGCCACAACTACTGAGAGCACAACTGTTAGTACAACTGAAACAACTACACCAGCCACAACAACTGAGAGCACAAATGAAACAACTACACCAGCCAGAACAACTGAGAGCACAACTGTTAGTACAACTGAAACAACCACGCCAGCCACAACAACTGAGAGCACAACTATTAGTACAACTGAAACAACTACACCAGCCACAACAACTGAGAGCACAACTGTTAGTACAATTGAAACAACTACACCAACCACAACAACAGAATCAACCTCAGCCACAACAACTGTTAGTACAACTGAAACAACTACACCAGCCACAACAACTGAGAGGACAACTGTTACTACAACTGAGACAACTACACCAGCACCACCAACAACAACAACAGAATCTTCAACATCAAAAAAAACTGAGAGCACAACTGTTAGTACATCTGAAACATCTACACCAGCACCAATAATAACAGAATCTGCAACAGCCATGACAACTGAGAGCACAACTGTTAGTACAACTGAAACAACCACACCAGACACAAAAACTGAGAGCACAACTGTCAGTACAACTGAACCAACTACACCAGCCACAACAACTGAGATCACAACTGTTAGTACAACTGAGACAACTACACCTGCCACAACAACTGAGATCACAACTGTTAGTACAACTGAGACAACTACACCAACCACAACAACAGAACCAACATCAGCCACAACAACTGAGAGCACAACTGTTAGTACAACTGAAACAACCACACCAGCCACAACAACTGAGAGCACAACTGTTAGTACAACTGAAACAACCACACCAGCCACAACAACTGAGAGCACAACTGTTAGTACAACTGAGACAACTACACCAACCACAACAACAGAATCAACATCAGCCACAACAATTGAGAGCACAACTGTTAGTACAACTGAGACAACTACACCAACCACAACAACAGAATCAACATCAGCCACAACAACTGAGAGCACAACTGTTAGTACAACTGAGACAACTACACCAACCACAACAACAGAACCAACATCAGCCACAACAACTCAGAGCACTACTGTTAGTACAACTGAAACTACACCAGACACAACAACTGAGAGCACAACTGTTAGTACAACTGAAACAACTATACCAACTACAACAACAGAATCAACATCAGCCACAACAACTGAGAGCACAACTGTTAGTACAACTGAAACAACCACACTAGCCACAACAACTGAGAGCACAACTCTTAGTACAACTGAAACAACTACACCAGCCACAACAACTGAGACCACAACTGTTAGTACAACCGAGACAACTACACCAGCCACAACAACTGAGAGCACAACTGTTAGTACAACTGAGACAACTACACCAACCACAACAACAACAACAGAATCAACATCAGCCACAACAACTGAGAGCACAACTGTTAGTACAACTGAAACAACTACACCAGCCACAACAACTGAGAGCACAACTGTTAGTACAACTGAGACAACTACACCAACCACAACAACAGAATCAACATCAGCCACAACAACTGAGAGCACAACTGTTAGTACAACTGAAACAACTACACCAGCCACAACTGAGAGCACAACTGTTAGTTCAACTGAGACAACTACACCAGCCACAACAACTGAGAGCACAACTGTTATTACAACTGAAACAACTACACCAACCACAACTGAGAGCACAACTGTTAGTTCAACTGAAATAACTACACCAGCCACAACAACTGAGAGAACAACTGAAACAACTACACCAACCACAACAACTGAGACCACAACTGTTAGTACAACCGAGACAACTACACCAGCCACAACAACTGAGAGCACAACTGTTAGTACAACTGAAACAACCACACCAACCACAACAACAGAATCAACATCAGCCACAACAACTGAGAGCACAACTGTTAGTACAACTACACCAGCCACAACAACTGAGAGCACAACTGTTAGTACAACTGAAACAACCACACCAGCCACAACAACTGAGAGCACAACTGTAAATACAACTGAGACAACTACACCAACCACAACAACAACAACAGAATCAACATCAGCCACAACAACTGAGAGCACAACTGTTAGTACAACTGAAACATCTACACCAGCCACAACAACTGAGAGCACAACTGTTAGTACAACTGAGACAACTATACCAGCCACAACAACAGAATCAACATCAGCCACAACTACTGAGAGCACAACTGTTAGTACAACTGAAACAACTACACCAGCCACAACAACTGAGAGCACAAATGAAACAACTACACCAGCCAGAACAACTGAGAGCACAACTGTTAGTACAACTGAAACAACCACGCCAGCCACAACAACTGAGAGCACAACTATTAGTACAACTGAAACAACTACACCAGCCAGAACAACTGAGAGCACAACTGTTAGTACAACTGAAACAACTACACCAACCACAACAACAGAATCAACCTCAGCCACAACAACTGTTAGTACAACTGAAACAACTACACCAGCCACAACAACTGAGAGGACAACTGTTACTACAACTGAGACTACTACACCAGCACCACCAACAACAACAACAGAATCTTCAACATCAACAAAAACTGAGAGCACAACTGTTAGTACATCTGAAACATCTACACCAGCACCAATAATAACAGAATCTGCAACAGCCATGACAACTGAGAGCACAACTGTTAGTACAACTGAAACAACCACACCAGACACAAAAACTGAGAGCACAACTGTCAGTACAACTGAAACAACTACACCAGCCACAACAACTGAGATCACAACTTTTAGTACAACTGAGACAACTACACCTGCCACAACAACTGAGATCACAACTGTTAGTACAACTGAGACAACTACACCAACCACAACAACAGAACCAACATCAGCCACAACAACTGAGAGCACAACTGTTAGTACAACTACACCAGCGACAACAACTGAGAGCACAACTGTTAGTACAACTGAAACAACCACACCAGCCACAACAACTGAGAGCACAACTGTTAGTACAACTGAGACAACTACACCAACCACAACAACAGAATCAACATCAGCCACAACAATTGAGAGCACAACTGTTAGTACAACTGAGACAACTACACCAACCACAACAACAACAACAACAACAACAACAACAACAGAATCAACATCATCCACAACAACTGAGAGCACAACTGTTAGTACAACTGAAACAACTACACCAGCCACAACAACTGAGAGCACAACTGTTAGTACAACTGAGACAACTACACCAACCACAACAACAGAATCAACATCAGCCACAACAACTTTGAGCACAACTGTTAGTACAACTGAAACAACTACACCAGCCACAACTGAGAGCACAACTGTTAGTTCAACTGAGACAACTACACCAGCCACAACAACTGAGAGCACAACTGTTATTACAACTGAAACAACTACACCAACCACAACAACTGAGACCACAACTGTTAGTACAACCGAGACAACTACACCAGCCACAACAACTGAGAGCACAACTGTTAGTACAACTGAAACAACCACACCAGCCACAACAACTGAGAGCACAACTGTTAGTACAACTGAAACAACTACACCAACCACAACAACAGAATCAACATCAGCCACAACAACTGAGAGCACAACTGTTAGTACAACTACACCAGCGACAACAACTCAGAGCACAACTGTTAGTACAACTGAAACAACCACACCAGCCACAACAACTGAGAGCACAACTGTTAATACAACTGAGACAACTACACCAACCACAACAACAACAACAGAATCAACATCAGCCACAACAATTGAGAGCACAACTGTTAGTACAACTGAGACAACTACACCAACCACAACTGAGAGCACAACTGTTAGTTCAACTGAGACAACTACACCAGCCACAACAACTGAGAGCACAACTGAAACAACTACACCAACCACAACAACTGAGACCACAACTGTTAGTACAACCGAGACAACTACACCAGCCACAACAACTGAGAGCACAACTGTTAGTACAACTGAAACAACCACACCAGCCACAACAACTGAGAGCACAACTCTTAGTACATCTGAAACAACCACACCAGCCACAACAACTGAGACCACAACTGTTAGCACAACTGAAACCACTACACCAGCCACAACAACTGAGAGCACAACTGTTAGTACAACTGAAACAACTACACCAACCACAACAACAAAATCAACATCAGCCACAACAACTGAGAGCACAACTGTTAGTACAACTACACCAGCCACAACAACTGAGAGCACAACTGTTAGTACAACTGAAACAACCACACCAGCCACAACAACTGTGAGCACAACTGTTAATACAACTGAGACAACTACACCAACCACAACAACAACAACAGAATCAACATCAGCCACAACAACTGAGAGCACAACTGTTAGTACAACTGAAACATCTACACCAGCCACAACAACTGAGAGCACAACTGTTAGTACAACTGAGACAACTATACCAGCCACAACAACAGAATCAACATCAGCCACAACTACTGAGAGCACAACTGCTAGTACAACTGAAACAACTACACCAGCCACAACAACTGAGAGCACAAATGAAACAACTACACCAGCCAGAACAACTGAGAGCACAACTGTTAGTACAACTGAAAGCACAACTGTTAGTACAACTGAAACAACCACGCCAGCCACAACAACTGAGAGCACAACTATTAGTACAACTGAAACAACTACACCAGCCAGAACAACTGAGAGCACAACTGTTAGTACAACTGAAACAACTACACCAGCCACAACAACTGAGAGCACAACTGTTAGTACAACTGAAACTACTACACCAGCCACAACAACTGAGACCACAGCTGTTAGTACAACTGAGACAACTACACCAGCCACAGCAACTGAGAGCACAACTGTTAGTACAACTGAAACAACTACACCAGCACCACCAACAATAGAATCTTCAACAGCCACAACAACTGATAGCACATCTCTTAGTACAGCTGAAACAACTACACCAGCCACTACAACGGAATCAACATCAGCCACAACAAATGAGAGCACAACTGTTAGTACAACTGAAACAACTACACCAGCCACAACAACTGAGAGTACAACTGAAACAACTACACCAGCCACAACAACAGAATCAACATCAGCCACAACAACTGAGAGCACAACTGTTAGTACAACTGAAACAACCACACCAGCCACAACAACTGAGAGCACAACTCTTAGTACATCTGAAACAACCACACCAGCCACAACAACTGAGACCACAACTGTTAGCACAACTGAAACCACTACACCAGCCACAACAACTGAGAGCACAACTGTTAGTACAACTGAAACAACTACACCAACCACAACAACAAAATCAACATCAGCCACAACAACTGAGAGCACAACTGTTAGTACAACTACACCAGCCACAACAACTGAGAGCACAACTGTTAGTACAACTGAGACAACTATACCAGCCACAACAACAGAATCAACATCAGCCACAACTACTGAGAGCACAACTGTTAGTACAACTGAAACAACTACACCAGCCACAACAACTGAGAGCACAAATGAAACAACTACACCAGCCAGAACAACTGAGAGCACAACTGTTAGTACAACTGAAACAACCACGCCAGCCACAACAACTGAGAGCACAACTATTAGTACAACTGAAACAACTACACCAGCCAGAACAACTGAGAGCACAACTGTTAGTACAACTGAAACAACTACACCAGCCACAACAACTGAGAGCACAACTGTTAGTACAACTGAAACTACTACACCAGCCACAACAACTGAGACCACAGCTGTTAGTACAACTGAGACAACTACACCAGCCACAGCAACTGAGAGCACAACTGTTAGTACAACTGAAACAACTACACCAGCACCACCAACAATAGAATCTTCAACAGCCACAACAACTGATAGCACATCTCTTAGTACAGCTGAAACAACTACACCAGCCACTACAACGGAATCAACATCAGCCACAACAAATGAGAGCACAACTGTTAGTACAACTGAAACAACTACACCAGCCACAACAACTGAGAGTACAACTGAAACAACTACACCAGCCACAACAACAGAATCAACATCAGCCACAACAACTGAGAGCACAACTGTTAGAACAACTGAAACAACCACACCAACACTCTCACCAGTCACCACAACTTCATCATCTTCCTTCACAACTACTGCAAATCATAACGTGCGAGCAAAGCTGGAGTTTCGCTCTGTAGACACATTCGTAAATGAACTCAATAATACAAACTCCCAGGCTTTCAAGAACAGGGCTCAGCTTGTTATGGACATTGTAAGTTAAAACCCACTTACCATATTCACTCAGTTTTTCTTGATTAAAAGCATAATGTAATGTATTACATTGTATTATATTGTAACTCTCTGTATTTTTTACAGCTTAAAGCCATCTATATCAAGTATCCTTCCTTCATACATATCCTTGTCCTAGGATTCAGGTAAACACATCAAACATATCATTTTGAAATATTACTTATTTTATGTAGAAACTGTTGTTGAAACTCTGACAGAGATAGCAGGAAAGTGCAATAAACAAAATATTTAATGGTCAGATATGCATATTAGGAGGACATCCAATATGACAGTGTTTCTTGGCTTCACTGAGACAAGAAACACTGTCACACTGGCTGTGTGTGTGTGTGTGTGTGTGTGTGGTGTAAACATTCTTTGCACTAAAGCTTATTCTCATTGTGAAAATTTTAATCCAGGCCAGGATCAGTCATTACCACTACAGAACTAGCTTTCAACTCTTCACAGTCTGTGCCATCAGACCATGATATCGCAACTTCATTATTGAGTAACACAACAGCTGTCAAGGCCCTGAACATGAGTTCTAATACTGTCATGGTTAATGATAAAGGTAGGTCTGAAAACATCTGAAATCAAATTGTATTAAGAATCTTTTTATTTCTGTAAGACTGTAAATTTTATAACACAATTGATAACCTATTCTTTTTCAATGCACATACAAATATGTTTCTTTTGTCATGCTGAAATTAAGTTCCATCTAAACTGATATGCATATTCTAATTCCAGAATTTACAATAGTGACAACCTCTACTGCTCCAACAACAGAAACAACTGTAGTCACAACAACTCTTGTTGGAACATCCACCAGCAGTTTAGCAGTTACCACTACAGTGCAACCAACAGCTTCTTCATTGACCTCGACCACTCTCTCCTCAACAGTCTTTGACAGAACAACTATTAGTACATCTGAAATGTCTACAAGACCAACAACAGCATTCTCTGCCTTCATGAGTACAGCCAAAATGTCTACAAGACCAACAACAGCATTCTCAGCTCTCATGACAAATATCACAAGTGCAGCAATGTACACAGGACCAAAAACAACAACTTCAGTTTTTACTTCATTGACTCCCTCTTCAACTACATTTAAGACTACGACTGGTAGTACAACTAGAACATCAACAAAATCATTTGCCTCAACCATTAATACAACCACTGCCTCAACCACTAATACAACCACTGCCTCAACCACTAATACAACAACAACAAGACCCTCGACATCTTCCACAACTAAAGTGACTACAATTTCAACTACAAGATTTGTGCCCGTGTATCTAACAGACCTGGTGTTCCGTTCTTTTGACATATATATTGTTGAACTCAACGATTCAAACTCTCAGGCTTTCAAGACAAGGGCTCAGCTTGTCATAGCACAGGTGAGTTAAAATTCACTGGACAAGATTCACAGGAGGCAGACAGATTGTTAGGATTGTCGTTTGTTAGGATATTATTATTTTTTTTTTTAATTGATTAGTTTTCCATAAATAAATGACACTCTTTGTTTTTCCTTCATGAATAATAATATTCCTCTGGAAATCAATAGTTAATTTCATAAACAAAAAAAAAGTTAATTCTCATCATGGTTGACTGCCTGTTATTGTATGTTGCAGCTTGACCCAATCTACAGAGCCAGATATCCTTCCTTCATCAGAGTGATTGTCATAAGTTTCAGGTAAATACCCAATGCTGATTAATGTATGTGTGCTGTGTGTGTGTTATGGTGTTCTTAAAAAAAAAAAAAAAGAGAGAATGCCATATACAGTACTTATTATATAATGGTAATATGCTCATATTATGGAATCCTGTATGATATTCTTCTATACTGTATATTCCAGCCCAGGGTCAATCATCACAACAACACAACTAGTTTTCAACTCCACGGAAACTGTCCCATCAGTTGGAGAGATTTCAAACACCCTCTTGACAGCAGTAGGAACAGGAGTTGTCAATCCACTGAACATAATTCCTTCGTCAGTTTCAGTCAATGGTTCAGGTAAATTTGATTGCATTTCAAAACATCTCTTGCAAATGTGACAGATCTCAGGACCTGTGCATTGCACTTTTGCTCCTAGATCTTGTAGAATTTATAATTTTCTATAGCTCTAGTCTATACAGATATAACACACAAAACATACAGTACATTTGGAGTGGAATGAAACAAAGAAAGCCCTAATGCCTTACATTCTGTTTATCTAATTTGTTCATCTTTTTCTTACAGTTATTGCTACGACTGTAGCTGCTTTAACTACAGTGTCAAGTGGATTAAAAATTGAATTCAGTCTGCTCAAAACAACATGGCTCATTATTATGGCAAAAATATTAAGGCTTTTCCTATAGATCCTTTAACAATGAATCAACCAAGGATGCAATTTCAGCAAAGCATGCTCTAATGAATTATACTAGCAAATTATATTATTTACGTATGTGTATTATGCATTATTTACTGTTGTAGCAAAATCTTAAAATATGACAATGGCTATATAAATAGAAGCCTAAAATTGCATTGATTTTCAAGAGCACAATTTGTAAAGAGAAAAAATATTATATATTTATCAGAGGTTGTTGAGATTTATCCTATTTTGATATTGTTCCTCACAGTATTTTTATATGTAATACTTTTGTTCAGCTGTCTGCAGGTTAAAGACTCTTTATAGTTCTATTTTGTCTAGTATATGCCAACACTGCAATATCTCATATCTTTTAATAATCAAATAAACATATTTATTGAGTTCATATAATCCAAAATTGTTTTATATAAAACCACCAATTGTGTGAAATGAGAAAGAGATGAAAATGAAGAGATCATAAAAATATGAAGGATTTAAACACATACTTTTGTATGTGTTTGTTTACATCTAAAGAAATACATTTGTATATATCCACAATGAATGTAAAACATAGGCTTATTTAAAAAAAAATGTATAGTATAGTAAAGTATATATATTTATTTAAAATGTACAAGGTTTTATGTTAATTTAAATAAAGACTTGGTGTAACTTTAGCCTGTGCACAATTTCTTCCATTGCACTTCCATTTCTATATACAGTAAATGCCTGTGTCCAACATAGCCACCTGTAGCCATTCTGGTGTGCAAGGGATGTTTGCCATAAAGTCTTAATGACCAAAAGTACATTCGTTAACTTTGAGCACAGACCACGGCCACAATGGGAAGGATTTGCATGCAGGTATGATGTTCATTATTCATCAGGATCAGTGTCCAGATGTTTTATTAACAGATCATGTTAGTATTGTGTATTTACCTTGGTAACTATAGTCTCCGTAACCTTATCCCAAAATACCCCTTAATTTTCACTTTGTGTTATTTTCTATATTTTTGATGACTGGACATCACGCAAAAAAAAAAAAAAAAAAAATATATATATATATATGACATTTTGAAAATTATGAAATAAAAATATACCTTATGATTTATTTATTTGTAAACCTTTTTATTAAAAAAATCAGAATTACTGAGATATCACTGGTCGCGTCGGAGGACACATTCCAAGGTAGGAAGGCTTTGAATCCAATGTTAGCTTCACTTCCTGTCTCCTGAGATACCTTCATCTGATCAATTTTTGAATGCAGCATTAATTTCACTGCCTTTGAAATCCCACAATTCTATTCTTTCCTTTCTGTGACAGTTGAGCTAAGGGCCCATTTACACGACACCATTTTCAACTAAAAACGGAAAACTTTTTATGCGTTTTGGCCATTCATTTACAGGACAATGGCGTTTTGCTGGCCTGAAAAAGCAAACTTTTGAAAACGGGTTTCAAAGTGCAAGTTTTTGAAAACGGTCTCCATGTAAACAACAAAAACACGAATCTGTGAAAACGATGACGTCATGCACATGGGTATCACATGTTCAGTCTCTGGTGTTTCATCGCCATCTAATGGCCTGGCAGCAGAATACAGCATTTTTAGTCATTTTTACAGATTCATATGAATGGGGATCGTTTTGGCAATGTTATTGTCTGTACGCAGAAAACTCAAAGGAAAAACTCAGTTTTAAGCATATCATTGTCGTGTAAGGGGCCGTTCACATATCGCGTCTTTTGCACGCTCAAATTCGTTATTTCAAATGTAGGCGCATGGCAGACGCTCATAATGGAAGCGACGCGGTTGTGACACGCATGCGGTGCATTCTCCAGGCGCATTAAGATGAAAAAATACTCAACTTTTCAGAATGCCGCAAGCGCACCGTAGGTCATGTGACAAGAACCAACCGATCAACTTCGACCTTTCCTTAACAAAACATTGAAAGCTCAGCCGAACAGCTGATCATAGCTGTACAGGGTGGTTTTATATCTCATCTCCATAAATATATCTAGTAGTAAATCTAATGCAAGGGCTAGAAATCAATTTATCCTTTGCTGAAACTTCCTTGTCATCGTGGAGAGCGCAGTTCATGGTTGCATAGCAGCAACAGAAGCCACGGGAGCGAAAGCGCTTTGGAAAGAAGGAGAAAGCGCGCCACATATCGCGTTTTTAGACGCGATATGTAAACGGCCCTTAAACGTACCCTCAAAAATAAAGATGGCGTCTGAAAGTTGAAGTTGGCAGTCAGTTTGTGTGTAAATATATGTTTTTGATTTAGGCGTTCTACTTTTGATGTCATTTCTAGCAATAAATTAATATTGACGTAATTAAATATTTGCTTAATCATCACCAAAGCTCTCTCTATTTTGTTGTAGATAATTAAAGCGTTGCTGACTCAGAAGTCTGTCCGAAATCAGTTTCATCAGCTGCCTTCGTGCGCAAATGCTGCCTGCAATGTCATTGCCTAATAAAGGCAGCAAGGCAACAAGTCAGCTGCCTGAGCTTTCGGACTCAGACACAATAGTTAACAAATCCATTTTCATCAAAATAAGAATTAAGAGAAGCAGGTCCACGTGTCATGATAAATTTAAAGCTGCACTCAGTAATTTAGTAACTCAGTAAAATAAATACTATAGCTTTTTTTGAATTTTTGTATACTTCTCTTTTGTAAACCAAGCTATCCACAGCTAACAGAATCATACAGTGTGCTTCTAATATAAACTCTACTAGGCACTATCATACTGTGACTCAGGGCCGTCTCCAGAACAGACAGAATGGGGGGGCATTTCACTTTCATAGGGGGGCACACATTTTTATGATCCGAGAAACAGACTCAACAAAACAATATTTATGATTAATGAAATACACTATATTAACACCAAAACACAAGATAGTCCATCCTAATTTGACCAAACTACACCAAAAACTAGAGAATGACTCTGATTTTATTACATTTGGTGTAAATGGGGATCGATAGTGGATAATAATGTAGGCCTTGCGCTGTTGAGGCTCGTGCAGCTCATCTCGAGCAGAAATCGAAACAAACGAGAACAGCACACACAAAGAAACTCAGAAGGTGGTATTTTTTGACAGTTTAGTGTCCCCATCACTATACTGGGGCATTAGGACCCACACAGACTACAGGGTGAGCACCCCCTGCTGGCTATACATGTGGTAAAAATTCAAAATGTGGAGTTTTTATATTTATAACATATGATACAGTTAAGCAACATCACACTACCAAGAGTGCTGTCCTCTCCATTACGTTACCATCACGATTGAAAATGCGACACTGATTTCACGACAGTTAAATAAACAGTAGTTAATATTAAGCCACTTACATAAGACGAAATATTGACTGTTTTTGTTCTATTTCAGAAACAGTTCCAAACAAAGATCACAGCAGAACCATAGCGCACGTACTTCACAGCAACACCCAGCCGTCTTTCTTTACTGAATGATTCAGAGTTTTGAACGAATCGGTTGAATCAAAGATTCAATGACCCATTCATAAACTGCCTCATTCTTGAATGAATCGGCCGTTTGAACGAATCGTTTGAATGAATGACTCAATGACTCAATCATTAAGGCGGTCAAATGCCGCCACCTACTGGCGTTTTAGTTTCATGTTTAAAAGTCATTTTCTCCCCAATATTTCTTAATTGTATTTAAATACAGTATTTAAATACAGTCCTGCAGTTGTAGCATATTGATGTGCAACAAAGACTTGTAGGCTACTCACCATTAAAATAGTTGAAGGTGACGGGTCTCAAGTAATAGTCATTTATAAATATAGCCTAATTGTGTTTCAAGTTCCGTTTTGTGTAATAATGCGTTAACTATGAATTTTCTGATCATAGGCGGAGGGTGAACCAACTCCAGGGTAAAGAGATGATTCCCATTTAAAAACACATTTAAATAGATTTCCTTGAAATAGTTTCAAGTTACTTGCTACTGCACAACCTACATGTCCAAGCATAAACACTGCTGATAATTTATTTGTTAATAAAGCGTCTACGTTCACAAACCACTGTTAATTTTAACAGATTACGCACGCGGGATTTGGCAGAAAGCGCGCAAAGGGCGCTCCCTAAATCTCACTCATTTTAGTTCATCGCGATCTCGGATAATGTGTTATTTAAAGATACCGTTGTAGAGATATGTAAGGATATGTAAATATGGATATGTAAGGATATGTAAATTACTCTCAGCTATGATAAACCAGCGCAAAAGTAGTTTAGATGCAGCAAAAGTTGCAATCTTATAAATTTTTAATCTGAAGATCTGAAGATACTGCAAAGCAAATTGCCAGTAAGCTTATGCTTCTCAACAGAGAGCATAAGATTAGCGCTTTATTTTTTACTTATCTCTGTTACATTTAGCAGTACTATAACTTGTTTTGCTATTGTACAGAAGGCGATGTTTTTATAAAAGTACATAGTACATAGTATATATTAACAGTATACAGACCCACGTCTTTATGCATGCATTCTGAGATCTTATGCTCTTTGTTATCTGTTTTCATTCATTCATTTGAATGGAGAAAGAAGATTCAACTTGCATAACAGTTTTGCAGGTTGTTTTTTCTTGACTGAAATAAAGACTGTGTTTAACATTAAGTAGGGTTACATTTATCTTTAAGGCTTTAGGAGGTCTTTCTTGTGTTCTAATTACAAAGCATTTCTTTCATGATCAGTCTTATTTTTGAAAGAGCGAGTCTTGGGTCACTGCCTGAGGGATTCTACTATTCTGGCTTCTTCCACCTTCACACCTTCTGTATTATTCTAGGTGCTGACAGAGTTCTTTATAAAATGATTCACACAGAATTTAGCCTACAATGAATGGTAAATAATACACCCACATTTTCAGAGTGTCACCATGAAAGGAATGTCACATGGTCACATTCTTTGCTGTTGAACATTGCACAACCTACAATGTTTACAGCCCCAGATAATTATAGGATCTCTCTTTTATCCCTCTGTGAAGACAGGTTTCTTATGTTTTGGGCTTCAAAGTGAGAATCTTTAATTTTTTGTCCTGTAATGTGGTACCTTCAAGTCTTTTCCAAAGGTGTTTTTATTATATTTTTGTAAATGATGCTATAAAGCTGAACTGACAAAAGTAATTACTATATGATGGCACTGAATTGTGATCAGCCTAAGCAGTTAAATAACAACAAGTTTTTAAGTTTTTTTTTTTTTTTTACAAGGTTTATTTTCTTTGTATACCTGCCTGCAGTACAAAACTTAAAATGATAGTTCACCCAAAATTACTACAGGTGCCTATGTCAATAATACCTTAAAGAGTTTGTCCACCAGTAGTATTTTAAAGTCAAATCAAGTCTGCCCTCTGCTGGCCAAATACAAGCTCGTCTTTAAAAAAAAAAAAAAAAAAAGTTTTTTGAGGTCAGAGAGCAACTGAGACACACAAGTACATCTCAAAGAACTTGCTATTCCATGACCTGTCACAAGACTTTATAATTACCAGCAGCCATATAACCCTGTAGCCCAAGACTGGTTGCCTACTGAAGCTAAGCAGGGCTGAGCCTGGTTAGTACCTGGATGGGAGGCCTCCTGGGAAAACTAGGCTGCTGCTGGAAGAGGTGTTAGTGAGGCCAAGAGGGGGTGCTGACACTGTAGTCTGTGTGGGTCCTAATGCCCCAGTATAGTGATGGGGACACTGTCAAAAAAGCACCATCCTTCGGATGAGACGTTAAACCGTGGTCCTGACTCTCTGTGGCCGTTAAAAATCCCAGGATGTCCTTCGAAAAGAGTAGGGGTGTAACCCCGGCATCCTGGCCAAATTTGCCCAATGGCCTCTGTCCATTATCATGGCCTCCTAATCATCCCCATTCACTGATTGGCTTCATCACTCTGTCTCCTTTCCACCAATAAGCTGGTGTGTGGTGGGCGCTCTGGCGCAATATGGATGCTGCACATTAGTGGTGGTTGAGGAGATTCCCCCTTCCATATATAAGACGCTATATAAATGTAATGAATTATTATTATTATTATTATTATTATTATTAATTCCCATTATGCTCAATACAGTGTCCTAGATAACTAGCGTTTCATAAAGTA
This sequence comes from Ctenopharyngodon idella, assembly GCF_019924925.1. NCBI lineage: Eukaryota > Metazoa > Chordata > Actinopteri > Cypriniformes > Xenocyprididae > Ctenopharyngodon > Ctenopharyngodon idella. Next base: position 40,532,476 of record NC_067220.1, read on the forward strand.
CCCAATGCTTAAAGGATTAGTTCACCTTCAAATGAAAATTATCCCAAGCTTTACTCACCCTCAAGCCAGGTGTATATGACTTTCTTCTTTCTGATGAACACAATCGAAGTTATAGTAATAAATATCCTGACGCATCTGAGATTTATAATGACAGTGAGCGAGACCAATAAATATGAGCTGAAGAAAGTGCCTCCATCCATCATAAACATACTCCACACGGCTCTGGGGAGTTAATAAAGGCCAAAGCAAAGCGATGCACTTGTGTAAAAAAATATTAATATTTAACAATTTATAAAGTAAAATATCTAGCTTCTGCCAGACCGCCTTCCGTATTCAACTTACAAAGTGTAAAACTCTCGCAGTTCAAAATGCTTACGCTACATCCTATGCCTTCCCTATTCAACTTACAGAAAAAGCTTAACTGACGTGACGCAAGTTCCGTTTTTTTGTAATTTGAATACGGAAGGCGGTCTGGCAGAAGCTAGATATTTTACTTCATAACTATGAAGAAGGCCTTTATTAACATCATAAACATACTCCGTTTGGAGTATGTTTATGATGGATGGATGTGGATGGAGACACTTTCTTCAGCTCATACTTGTTGGTCCCATTCACTGCCATTATAAGGCTCAGATGTGTCAGGATATTTATTAATATTTCTCCGATTGTGTTCATCAGAAAGAAGAAAGTCATATACACCTAGAATGGCTTGAGGGTGAGTAAAGCTTGGGGTAATTTTCATTTGAAAGTGAACTAATTCTTTAAGTTTAACTAAAGATATCTTTTATGGAAATTGACTCAATTAAAAAGTATCGAAAGTGCATGGCATAAATAATAACACAGCTGATTACAGCCCTAGCAATTAGACATGCATCACTATTAAAAATGTTTTAGAGTGATATGAACAAACCTGCACAGTTTTGTGCTAAAGATATGAATGATACGTCAAAACACCTAACTTGTCAAATGGAGGTGTGCTATTTATTAATTGAAAAGTTGAAATACAATAAATGGGCATCATTTAAAGTTAGCCTACACTATGTAACTTTTTTGTTAAAAATTTACAAAATTGATATAATGAGCGAGTACATCATGAATTCATCTTCCAAACTGTGTATAATGAGTGTTTATTTTAGACTGAGCGGGACACCAACCACTGCGGAGTAGCCCAGCACCTGCATGACTCGTCAAATACATAAACAGAGAGAAGTAGCTCTGGCTACAGTGTTCTTCCACAAGATACATGCAGTTTTGTTAATTAACCACTAGAGCGCCAAAAGTTACATAGTGTACCTGTAAGGAGGGATGCAATATCTATATAGAGGCCAGAATAATTCAGAGGCTTGGAGGGTGGACTCTTCTGATTCAGACCCTGTATTTAACAATCCTGGTAACCTTTATAACAACCCTAGTAAGCAATCCACTTAAAACCACTGAGAGGCAACTGCATAGCAATGCCCTGACAACCATCCCATAAGTCTCCAAGTGTAGGTATCTGCAGGTTGGAGTAATGGGCGTGACGAAAGGTTGGGGTGTGGAGAAAGATCTCTATCACTGGTCACGAAAGCTTTCTGTCAGGGTGTGGGGTAGGGCAGGGGTTAGTACGCCTCCTTTCAGCACGTCTATTACTCCAGCCTGCAGCTATTCCTGTCTCACAGTTTTTTATTCCAAGTTCAACTGCATTATGCAAGTTTGCCAGCAGACAGTGTTTTTGTTCCTTGAATCTCTGCAGGTATGTCATTCAAAATCTTATCTGCAGTCATCCTGTTTGGTCGGTCGAGCATGTACGTGTGTTTGGCGTGGAACAAAACAGGAAAGTTGAAGTTGATCGAAAGATTTTTGAGACGCTGAAAATACAAGTATCCTGATAATCAAATTTGATATTCTTCTTATTGTACTAATTTGATTTTCCTGAAGGGAATATAGCGGTTTTGCAAGGAAAACCAATTGTGATGAAATGTTTGAATCCAGGAATGGGGAAGAAAGTTAGAAAGTGGAAATTTAATCTGATATTCTTTATTGTGGGATTTCAATACAGTTCTGCATTGCTACTGTAATAAATATTCATGAATTACTGCAAGATTGAGAAAGAGAAAATCTCAGTATATTGGACTCTGGCTGCTATAGATGAAAGAAAATAAAGTTTACACTATTCAAAAAAACAACAATAACAATAACCCAACAACAATAACATCAAAATTAGTTTCCCATGAATTATATATAGGCAGATGACGATCTTTTTTTAAGGATCCTACGTCAAGTGATCAAGATTACTAACATGTGAGATCAAAACAGGCCAAAACAAAAGACACCAGGTTTACCTAAGCATTCCTTACATTCTGACACATAGTTTCACTGGCTTCCTTGACGTTTCTCGAAACGTTTTTTCCTCAATCATTTCTTTTAGAAGCGTCACTGGCCCAGTGCTCAAAACTCATAGTGCTGAGACACGCATATTTTTTTAGTAGCCTATAAACCTGGTATATTTCCTATACAGGTTAATTTAATTAACTGCTTTTAAGGAATATATGACATAAAACGTCAATGATCCACAATGTCTTTTATAGCCTATGGTATAGAGAAAAATGTTCTCATAAAGGTAAAAATACACCTGGAAATCAAATCAGTGGACCTTCTGACATTGGAACTCACTATCGTTTAACGTGTCCTTTTTCTTAATAAGTAGTCCTAATGTTTATCTAATTCATTTGCAATTGTGACTACAGCCTATGTGGTTTTTATTATATTAAAATCATTATAGGGATATTTTAAAAAAATTCAGTGAGTTTACAGTTTCTCAAGATTAGATTTATACTTTATCAACGAGATGACTTCTTGAAATGTGTTGCTTGGTGATAATAGGAAAACAAACTGTTTATAGTTTGAAAAACAAATAAAAAATTATTTCATGAAATGACATTTGTTGAATTGAAGTGGTGAGATGCCATAGTAAGTAGCTGTAAGTGGGCTACAATAAAAACATAATTACAGTCATTTTATTTTAAGTGCCATCTTTTATAATCTCAAGAGAAGTTGTTGTCATTCTTCTCATTACAATCAAGTCTAACGCATGAATCCTTGGGTGTGGTGCATGTACAGGTGAACACCCATAACTTCCTGAAACAATGATGCTTGTGCACTTGGTAATCAAAAATGATGTTGTATAATGTCTTCATAAACAAATCTATGCAACTGAGAATGTAAATAATAATAATAACAATTAGATGCGCATTTAAAATGACATGGTGCCACCATTAACTTGATAGTCTGAACGGATGATGATCCAGTCTAGATACAGAGAAATTGTAGGAATAAAATCCACATTGGGTAACTTTTGTCATGTAATTGTATAGAGAAGATTTCAAATAATCAGTGGATTTTGGATGACAGTAAATGAATTGATCGTTCACCAGCAAAATGTAATTTTCTATTTTTTTCCACTAATATTCATGCAGTAATAACGAAATATTCAGAGACTTTTTCTTAAACCAAATAGTTTATTAAGTGTTAAGAAATTGCTCTGTCCCACAAATTTTGGCCAGATTTAAAATATTTCTCGACTGAAATGAAATGAAAACAGTGAGATAACCATGATATGTGAATGACATAAATCTATAAATTAAAAATGTGAAACAATATGGATTTGTAAAATTATTTAACAGTTTCTATAAATAAGCCTGGCTATAATTCATTGTTGCGCAGACTAGCCACTATACAAAAGATTAAAAAAAAAACCTGTCACGGTGTCTGCCAAGAGACATTCCATATAGCTTACCTGTGAATATGAGTGAAGTAAAAAAAGCACACTCAGGACGTCATTAAGTGCTATATAAGAGGAAGCGCCACAGGTGATTCAGGAGAAGAGAAAAGCTGGAGTACCTACTTAAAGACACTGTGGCAACAGCGGATTACTATAGGTGTTCATCATAAAAATAATCTGCTCAAGGACTGGTAAGGATATTTTATTACACTAAACATATTTGTGTTAATTATATTCATATTATAAAGTAATATTTCATTGCGGAAAAAAAAAAAAAAAACCCAGACACAATAAAAATGAAAGCATTAGGTTACTATATGTTAATGGCATATGGAACTTTTTTTTTTTTTGTCTGACAGAGATTGCAGTAGTAGTGTGTAAGTTAAATGTATTTTGTTTGAAAAGTATCTGGTCAGAATATTAAAGCAGTCACAGGAAATTGCAGTATGATATTCTGTTAACAAAGTAATCTTAATTTATCTTGATATTGATTAGAATGCATTATCTATGGGACATGCCCATTATCAGGCCTCCATTTGTTTAATTAATCATTTTCTTTTTAATATCAAGGCGTTACAATAACAGAATATTTTAGATTGGATGTAGATTAATCAGATGGAATTCAATTTTCAATTTTTGTTCAATTTTGTATTATAAATAGAAGTTAAAAACTAATCATGATGTCAAGATGTATGGTATATATATATATATATATATATATATATATATATATATATAATTTATTTATTTTTTTTTTTTTTATCTGACAATTCTGAGATTATTTAAACTCGGAATTTGAGAAATAAAGTCAGAATTGTGAGATAAAAAGTCACAATATATAGAGAAAAAACTGTGTCAAAATTCAGAAATCTTTGGAAGATGTCACTGAACAATTATTTAACAACAGCAAAAGTAAATTTCTTACTTAAGTTAATTTTTCATCTATATTTTTGTGTTTATTTAAAATGAGACAAATCTAATATTATTATAATCTCCAATCTGTTTTTTAGCAGTTTAGATTAACAGTTAAGCAGTTAATGCTTCACCATTAGCAGAAGGCACTAACCAGGTTTAAATTCCAGTGTCGCAGACAGGGTTTGTTGTAACACTGCATTACAATGTGCCACGCTACTAGAACTATGCTATTCTATACAGTTACTTATATAATTGACATAATTAACTTTTATGAATATCAGTTGAGAAACCATGGGGGAAAAAAAGGTGAATAAAGAGAGTAAGAACCTGAACATTCATAAAATAAATTTGTACAGGCTTGTCTATTTATCTCCTATTCTGTGAGAGCTGTGAGTGGAGAGAGGGGAGTGTTTTGTTCAGCTTGGTGTTTTTTGAATGTCTGAATTTGTTTCTTCATCTGTTTGCCTGTATTGTTTTGACCTAGGCTGTTTTGCAGTGTGTTCATTGTGAAACTACAAAATTATTTAAATTTGAATATCTTAAAAAAAAAAAAAAATTATTATTATTTTATATGAAAAAATAATTGTCTTTTATTGACAAAATATTTTAGTTTGTCATGTATATTTTTTGATTAGATCAGATAACATATTAAGCTGTCATATGGTTACAATGTGCCCCATCTCATGTTACAATGTGCACCACCTATGGGGCATGTTGTCACATTTCACTTCCCTTCTTTCAGGGAAAATAAAGAAGAAAAAAAAGTATGCACTGTATTGATGAAACAAAGCCACATATTTGACATGTGTGAAATTAATGTGGAACAAAAGAAATTCTCTGAACCCTAAGTAGATTTACACAAACTGAGAAAGTCAAAAAGCATTAGGTTGTGCCCTGCTCTCCCCTATGTCACATTGATTTGAATAGGATAATCTTGTACCATAGTGATAGTAAAAAATTATGATGAAAATTGTTATCAACAACATAAAATGCATTAAACATTATATTATGTCTGGGTTTTCAAAAGTGGGGATTGTGAAGAAACTGCAGGGGGTTCGTAAGTTGATGAAAATGTAATTATTTATCAAAAAAAAAAAAAAAAGAAGAATTATTGAAAATCCAATGAATTATGAATAATTGACTGCCATTTTGTAAATAATAAGTAATAATGTAATCAATAAAAAATGTAACTGTAGTCTGAGTATTTTAAACCGTAATATAATCTAATGACAAGTATTTCTTTTTTGGAACCTGATTACACAATCCAGATTACATATAATCAGTTACTACCCAGCACTGTATATATACATGTATGTGTGTGTGTGTGTGTGTGTGTATATATAAATTTTGTGGATTTTGCTTATTTTGCAGACTTTTATTATCAACACTGGACTCTTCCCAGAATGGAGAGAAAAGCTTTGATTATCATTTGTATTTTTATTGGTAGGTGAATCTAATTATACATAGAAAAAACAATAATATTTCTTCAATTCACTTGTATGTAAAATATACATGTGCAAAACATGAAATATGAACTTTAAAAGTACACTTATTTTCTTTTCTCTAGCAACAGTTCAAAATGCAACAACTCAGACCACAACAGATTCAACATCATCAACATCATCTGTTAGTACAGCCGACACATCTACAACAATGTCATCAGCAGTCACAACAACTCTTGCTGAAACATCCACCAGTACTACAGTTACCACAATACCACCACAAACAACTGCTGAATCCTCCACAACACCTACAGCTACAACAACAGTGCCCTCAACAACCACAACAGTTCTTGCTGAAACATCAACCACTATAGCAGTAGAAACCACGACAGCACCACAAACTACAGTTACAACAGCTGAATCCTCCACAACACCTACAACAACAGCAGTGTCCTCAGCGACCACTACAGTTCCTGCTGAAACATCCACCACAACAGCAGGAGAATCCACAACAGCAGCACAAACAACTGTTACATCAGCTGAATCCACCACAACACCTACAACAACAATAGTGTCCTCAGCGACCACTACAGTTCCTGCTGAAACATCCACCACAACAGCAGGAGAAACCACAACAGCAGCACAAACAACTGTTACAACAGCTGAATCCACCACAACACCTACAACAACAATAGTGTCCTCAGCGACCACTACAGTTCCTGCTGAAACATCCACCACAACAGCAGGAGAAACCACAACAGCATCACAAACAACTGTTACATCAGCTGAATCCACCACAACACCTACAACAACAATAGTGTCCTCAGCGACCACTACAGTTCCTGCTGAAACATCCACCACAACAGCAGGAGAAACCACAACAGCAGCACAAACAACTGTTACAACAGCTGAATCCACCACAACACCTACAACAACAACAGTGTCCTCAGAGACCACTACAGTTCCTGCTGAAACATCCACCACTACAGCAGGAGAAACCACAACAGCATCACAAACAACTGTTACAACAGCTGAATCCACCACAACACCTACAACAGTGTCCTTAGCGACCACTACAGTTCCTGCTGAAACATCCACTACAACAGCAGGAGAAATCACGACATCATCGCAAACAACTGTTACTACAGCTGAATTGTCCACAACACCTACAACAACAACAGTGTCCTCAGCGACCACTACAGTTCCTGCTGAAACATCTACCACTACAGCAGGAGAAACCACAACATCACCACAAACTACTGTTACAACAGCTGAATCCTCCACAACACCTACAACAACAGCAGTGTCTTCAGCGACCACTACAGTTCCTGCTGAAACATCCACCACTACAGCAGGAGAAACCACAACAGTGCCACAAACTACAGTTACAACAGCTGAATCCTCCACAAAACCTACAACAACAGTGTCCTCAGTGACCACTACAGTTCCTGCTGAAACATCCACTGCTACAGCAGGAGAAACCACAACAGCACCACAAACAACTGTTACAACAGCTGAATCCTCCACAACACCTACAACAACAGCAGTGTCTTCAGCGACCATTACAGTTCCTGCTGAAACATCCACCACAACAGCAGGAGAAACCACGACAGCACCACAAACTACTGTTACAACAGCTGAATCCTCCACAACACCTACAACAACAGCAGTGTCTTCAGCGACCACTACAGTTCCTGCTGAAACATCCACCACAACAGCAGGAGAAACCACAACAGCACCACAAACTACTGTTACAACAGCTGAATCCTCCACAACACCTACAACAACAGTGTCCTCAGCGACCACTACAGTTCCTGCTGAAACATCCACTACTACAGCAGGAGAAACCACGACATCATCGCAAACAACTGTTACTACAGCTGAATCCACCACAACACCTACAACAACAACAGTGTCCTCAGCGACCACTACAGTTCCTGCTGAAACATCTACCACTACAGCAGGAGAAACCACAACATCACCACAAACAACAGTTACAACAGCTGAATCCTCCACAACACCTACAACAACAGCAGTGTCTTCAGCGACCATTACAGTTCCTGCTGAAACATCCACCACAACAGCAGGAGAAACCACAACAGCACCACAAACTACTGTTACAACAGCTGAATCCTCCACAACACCTACAACAACAGTGTCCTCAGCGACCACTACAGTTCCTGCTGAAACATCCACCACTACAGCAGGAGAAACCACGACAACATCACAAACAACTGTTTCAACAGCTGAATCCACCACAACACCTACAACAACAACAGTGTCTTCAGCGACCACTACAGTTCCTGCTGAAACATCCACCACAACAGCAGGAGAAACCACAACAGCACCACAAACAACTGTTTCAACAGCTGAATCCACCACAACACCTACAACAACATCAGTGTCCTCAGCAACCACTACAGCTTCTGCTGAAACATCCACCACTACAGCAGGAGAAACCACGACAGCAGCACAAACTACTGTTACAACAGCTGAATCCTCCACAACACCTACAACAACAGTAGTGTCCTCAGCAACCACTACAGCTTCTGCTGAAACATCCACCACTACAGCAGGAGAAACCACAACAGCGCCACAAATTAGTGTTACAGCAGTTGAATCCTCCACAACAACATCAGTGTCCTCAGTGACTACTACTGCAGGAACATCCACTACTACAGCAGGAGAAACCACAACAGCAGCACAAACTACTGTTACAACAGCTGAATCCTCCACAAAACCTACAACAACAGCAGTGTCCTCAGCAACCACTACAGTTCCTGCTGGAACATCCACTACTACAACAGGAGAAACTACAACAGCACCACCACAAACTAGTGTTACAACAGCTGAATCCTCCACAACACCTACAACAACAGTTTCCTTAGCAACTACTACAGCTTCTGCTGGAACATCCACCACTTCAGCAGGAGAAACCACAACAGCAGCACAAACTACTGTTACAACAGCTGAATCCTCCACAACACCTACAACAACAGCAGTGTCCTCAGCAACCACTACAGCTTCTGCAGAAACATCCACCACTACAGCAGGAGAAACCACAACAGCACCACACACTACTGTTACAACAGCTGAATCCACCACAACACCTACAACAACAGTTTCCTTAGCAACAACTACAGCTTCTGCTGAAACATCCACTACTACAGCAGGTGAAACCACAACAGCACCACAAACTAGTGTTACAACAGCTGAATCCTCCACAACAACAGCAGTGTCCTCAGCAACCACTACAGCTTCTGCTGAAACATCCACCACTACAGCAGGAGAAACCACAACAGCACCACAAACTACAGTGACAACAGCTGAATCCTCCACAACACCTACAACAACAGCAGTGTCTTCAGTGACCACTACAGTTCCTGCTGAAACATCCACCACTACAGCAGGAGAAACCACAACAGCACCACAAACTAGTGTTACAACAGCTGAATCCTCCACAACAACAGCAGTGTCCTCAGCGACCACTACAGTTCCTGCTGAAACATCCACCACGACAGCAGGAGAAACCACAACAGCACCACAAACTACAGTTACAACAGTTGAATCCTCCACAACACCTACAACAACAGTGTCCTCAGCGACCACTACAGTTCCTGCTGAAACATCCACCACAACAGCAGGAGAAACCACAACAGCACCACAAACTACAGTTACAACAGCTGAATCCTCCACAACACCTACAGCAACAACAGTGTCCTCAGCGACCACTACAGTTCCCACTGGAACATCCACCACTGCAGCAGGAGAAACCACGACAGCAGCTCAAACAACTGTTACAACAGCTGAATCCTCCACAACACCTACAACAACATCAGTGTCCTCAGCAACCACTACAGCTTCTGCTGAAACATCCACCACTACAGCAGGAGAAACCACGACAGCAGCACAAACTACTGTTACAACAGCTGAATCCTCCACAACACCTACAACAACAGTAGTGTCCTCAGCAACCACTACAGCTTCTGCTGAAACATCCACCACTACAGCAGGAGAAACCACAACAGCGCCACAAATTAGTGTTACAACAGTTGAATCCTCCACAACAACATCAGTGTCCTCAGTGACTACTACTGCAGGAACATCCACTACTACAGCAGGAGAAACCACAACAGCAGCACAAACTACTGTTACAACAGCTGAATCCTCCACAACACCTACAACAACAGCAGTGTCCTCAGCAGCCACTACAGTTCCTGCTGGAACATCCACTACTACAGCAGGAGAAACTACAACAGCACCACCACAAACTAGTGTTATAACAGCTGAATCCTCCACAACACCTACAACAACAGTTTCCTTAGCAACTACTACAGCTTCTGCTGGAACATCCACCACTTCAGCAGGAGAAACCACAACAGCAGCACAAACTACTGTTACAACAGCTGAATCCTCCACAACAACATCAGTGTCCTCAGTGACTACTACAGTTCCTGCTGAAACATCCACTACAACAGCAGGAGAAACCACAAAAGCACCACAAACTAGTGTTACAACAGCTGAATCCTCCACAACACCTACAACAACAGTTTCCTTAGCAACCACTACAGCTTCTGCTGGAACATCCACCACTACAGCAGGAGAAACCACAACAGCAGCACAAACTACTGTTACAACAGCTGAATCCTCCACAACACCTACAACAACAGTTTCCTTAGCAACAACTACAGCTTCTGCTGAAACATCCACTACTACAGCAGGAGAAACCACAACAGCACCACAAACTAGTGTTACAACAGCTGAATCCTCCACAACAACAGCAGTGTCCTCAGCAACTACTACAGCTTCTGCTGGAACATCCACCACTACAGCAGGAGAAACCACAACAGCACCACAAACTAGTGTTACAACAGCTGAATCCTCCACAACAACAGCAGTGTCCTCAGCAACCACTACAGCTTCTGCTGGATCATCCACCACTACAGCAGGAGAAACCACAACAGCACCACAAACTAGTGTTACAACAGCTGATTCCTCCACAACAACAGCAGTGTCCTCAGTGACTACTACAGTTCCTGCTGGAACATCTACTACTACAGCAGGAGAAACCACAACAGCACCACAAACAACTGTTACAACAGCTGAATCCTCCTCAACAACTACAACAACAGCAGTGTCCTCAGCAACCACTACAGCTTCTGCTGGAACATCCACCACTACAGCAGGCGAAACCACAACAGCACCACAAACTAGTGTTACAACAGCTGAATCCTCCACAACAACATCAGTGTCCTCAGCAACCACTACAGTTCCTGCTGGAACATCCAATTCTACAGCAGGAGAAACCACAACAGCACCACAAACTAGTGTTACAACAGCTGATTCCTCTACAACAACATCAGTGTCCTCAGCGACAACTACAGTTACTGCTGTGACATCCACTACTACAGCAGGAGAAACCACAACAGCACCACAAACTAGTGTTACAACAGCCGGATCCTCTACAACAACATCAGTGTCCTCAGCGACAACTACAGTTCCTGCTGGGACATCCACTACTACAGCAGGAGAAACCACAACAGCACCACAAACTAGTGTTACAACAGCCGGATCTTCCACAACAACATCAGTGTCCTCAGCGACAACTACAGTTCCTGCTGGAACATCCACTACTACAGCAGGAGAAACCACAACAGCACCACAAACTAGTGTTACAACAGCTGATTCCTCCACAACAACAGCAGTGTCCTCAGTGACTACTACAGTTCCTGCTGGAACATCTACTACTACAGCAGGAGAAACCACAACAGCACCACAAACAACTGTTACAACAGCTGAATCCTCCTCAACACCTACAACAACAGCAGTGTCCTCAGCAACCACTACAGCTTCTGCTGGAACATCCACCACTACAGCAGGCGAAACCACAACAGCACCACAAACTAGTGTTACAACAGCTGAATCCTCCACAACAACAGCAGTGTCCTCAGCAACTACTACAGCTTCTGCTGGAACATCCACCACTACAGCAGGAGAAACCACAACAGCACCACAAACTAGTGTTACAACAGCTGAATCCTCCACAACAACAGCAGTGTCCTCAGCAACCACTACAGTTCCTGCTGGAACATCCAATTCTACAGCAGGAGAAACCACAACAGCACCACAAACTAGTGTTACAACAGCTGAATCCTCCACAACACCTACAACAACAGCAGTGTCCTCAGCAACCACTACAGCTTCTGCTGGAACATCCACCACTACAGCAGGCGAAACCACAACAGCGCCACAAACTAGTGTTACAACAGCTGATTCCTCTACAACAACATCAGTGTCCTCAGCGACAACTACAGTTACTGCTGTGACATCCACTACTACAGCAGGAGAAACCACAACAGCACCACAAACTAGTGTTACAACAGCTGGATCCTCTACAACAACATCAGTGTTCTCAGCGACAACTACAGTTCCTGCTGGGACATCCACTACTACAGCAGGAGAAACCACAACAGCACCACAAACTAGTGTTACAACAGCCGGATCTTCCACAACAACATCAGTGTCCTCAGCGACAACTACAGTTCCTGCTGGGACATCCACTACTACAGCAGGAGAAACCACAACAGCACCACAAACTAGTGTTACAACAGCTGGATCTTCTACAGCACCTACAACAACTTCATTACCAACAGATTCTTCCACAGTTTCATCAACTCTTACTGGAACATCCACCACTATTGCAGCAATCACTACAACAGTGCCCCCATCAACAGCTTCTACTTCAGTCAGTTCATCTTCACCAGCCTTTGAAAGTACAACCACAGCATCCACAACACCAACAGGATTCTCTGCTGGAACAACAACTCTTTCTGTTATATCCACCAGTAGTACACCAATTACCACTACAACACCACAATCAACAGTCACTTCCTCTTTACCAGCCTCTGAAAGTTTAACTGTTAGTACATCCACAGTGTCCAAAACAACAGGATCCTTTGCTGGAACAGTTACAGGTGAAACATCCACAACACTTATATCAATATCAACACAATCTTCAACAGCCACATCAACTCTTACTGGAGCATCTACCACTAGTGCTGGAGTTACCTCTACAGCACCACAATCAACAACTTCAACACTTACTTCAACCGTACTCTCTTCAAATGCATTTCAAAGTACAACTGTTAGTTCAGCCACAATATCAGAAGTAACCACAACTGGACCCTCAACATATATGACAACTGAAGTGCCCACAACTACTGCAAATACAGTTCCAATTAATATTTCAGGTAAGCTCCATTATGCAATGGATCTTTAAAAATGTATAGCTTTCTATAACTTTACTGAAATAAGGATAGGGTACACAAAACCCCTCATTTGCTTATCTTTTTATTACAGCTTTGTCTACAGAGTCCACAGCTTCAACATCTTCTACAGCATCTACAGCTACAGCTTCTACAGTTTCGACATCTTCTGCAGCATCTACTGTTTCTCCAACTTCTACATCTTCTGCGTCTACAGCGTCTTCTGCGTCTACAGCATCTTCTGCGCCTACAGCATCTACAGCATCTTCTGCGCCTACAGCATCTACAGCATCTTCTGCATCTACAGCATCTACAGCTTCTACAGTTACTACAGCTTCTACAGCACCTACACCTTCTACAGCATCTACAACATCTACAGCTTCGACAGCATCTACAACTTCTACAGCATCTACAACTTCTACAACCTCTACATCTTCCACAACAACTACTGCAAAAATACCTGAGGTGGTAACTGATCTGGTGTTTCGCTCTTCGGACACATTTATAGATGCGCTCAGAGATCCAAACTCGGTGGAGTTCAAGAATAGGTCTAAGCTTGTTACAGATCAGGTGAGTTCAAACCTATTTACTGAATCTACTGGAACACACTAATGATATTTTTCTTGATTTTTAAACTCATAGTTAACATAAGAGACAACAGTTATGTAACCAGCACTCATATATTACCATACTGTATTGTACTTGATGTCTGTAATTGTTTATTTTTTACAGCTTGAAAGAGTCTACAGACCCAAGTATGTCAACTTCCTCAGAGTGAATGTCACAGAATTCAGGTAAATACAGCATATTGCAATGCTGCTTATTTTATGTATAGTCGTGTGTGTGTGTGTGTGTGTGTGTGTGTGTGTGTGTGTGTGTGTGTGTGTGTGTGTGAGTGCGCAAATCATACTAAGTGATGCTTTTTGAAAATGTAAATTGCAGAAAGTTTTCTGTGATGGGTAGGTTAAGGGTTTGGGGATAGTATATTCAGTTTGTACAGTATAAAAATCATTATGTCTATAGAATGCCCCCATAAAACATGAAAACCCAACATGTGTGTGTGTCTGTGAAAGGCAGAGCAAAAACCAAAGATAATCCAATCAACTGAATTTTTAAGCTAACAATAATTTCAACATTTATATATTCCAGTGCTGGGTCAATCATCACAACAACTAAAATAGTCTTCAGCTTCAACCAACCAGTTCCATCCGTTCAAGAGATTTCAAATGACCTCTTGACAGCAGTGAATACAGGAGGTGTCAATTCATTGAACATAATTCCTGAATCAGTTTCAGTCAATGGTTCAGGTAAGCTCGATTACTCCATAGATTTATAGTCTTCAATAACATAACTATCATGGAAATAGGACACACCAAACCTTTTTTTTTTAAATAATGGTTCTTGTTTTTTCTTATTTTCACTGGAATGAAGCAAAAAGCTTTTTTATTGGGAGATCCAATTAATTTGCATCTTTTTTTATTACAGCTTCAACAACAACTATCGCTCCTACAGTAACTACAGCTTCAAGCGGATTAAAGATTGAATCCAGTCTGCTTCAAGCAACATGCCTCATTATTATGTCAAGAATATTAAGGCTTTTCCTATAGGTCCAACTAGACAAGCTGTAACAAATTAAACAAAGAGCAAATGTATTTTTTTATTACATGATATATAGTATTTACCATTGTAGCATACTCTCCAATAATGGTATAGGGCAATATAAAGATAAGCTTGATAATGCATTGTTGCACTATTTAACAGCAGGCTGTTTTCTAGGAGGGAGAAGTGGATCTTTTTCCTCATGTATTTCCTAATGTATTTTTTTCAAATGTAAACATTATAAAAATTGTTTAGCTGTTTTAAGGATAAATACTGGTTATACAATTGATAAATATTGTAATATGTCATTTTATTTTAATCAAATAAAACTATTTATTAATGTTATACAGTCCAAAATATTTTGCTTTCATGAAAAGACAATGAAATAAATACTTTAAATGCTAAACATTGCTTCTTACTGTACTATAAGTTTACTCTAATTTTATGTCAGAGTTTCTGTACTGTAATTAGGCTTCCATAAAGCAATACATTTGAAGAGCTGAAAGCTGGAAACTGGCTTTTTGTGTGTACTGTTGATAAAAGTTGGCATTAAAAACTAACAATGTGTCTAGGACAAAGTGTTTCACTCTCATGGCCACATAAACAAATGTTCCAATCCAATCATTCTTTGAGGATATTTGGCAGCTTTCAAAAGAAACTGCTAAACAAGTTGTATGTGTTTGTATGGGTTTAAGGATGGGACATATAAGCTAAGCAATATTACACTCGTAGCCACGCGATATGGCACTATATCAGCACAGCTAAATTCAGCCGTAGGTAACCACAGCCATGCTGATATAGTACCATATCGCATGGCTACGAGTGTGATATTGCGTTTATACAACAATTCGATGGCACAAGTGTATAAATAAAAAAGAATCAACAACTGTCTTTAAAAACCCTCTTTTGTGAGGAACTACTTCCTTCCGCCACATATTCAAATCTCAAGTTGACAATTTAACAGATGAGCCCAAGCCTCTGTTACTATTTCTAAAATGTCACTTTAGAACTAGTAACAAAGGAACTCTGATTTGCTTCATTGAAGCATATTTTAATATGTAGAGAGAGAGATTGACTAAGTGTGTTACCTGCATCTAGCTGTACATTTTAGGACATCCTCAGACCTCAATCATACAACGAAAAGGTGTCAGGTCTCATACAATTAGGCATCGGATGAAACAGCCTCAGAATAAAATGCATCAGATGAAACGGACTCAGATAAATAGGCATCAGACGAAACAGACTTGGACAAAAAGACATTGGACGAAACAGACTTAAGGAAGCAAATTGCCCCGCCTCATTATTGTGACATCACATGCATGCAGTTTTCTAACTCTTAAATGTTACACTAAGTTGTATAAAACATATCACACTGAGATTATTTAAATTTGTAATATTCTCTAGTTTTATTTGCATGTATAAAAAGTTAGCTAAATAACACATTGCAGCTAGCTTGCATTGCAAACTGTCGTGAAAAATTACGAAAATTAACCATGGTTTTATTATAGTACAAGTGTGGTAACTATGATTTTTTTGTCGGATTGATACTATTTGTATAACAATTTTTTACTACAAATACCATAAACTTTAGTGTAGCAAAACTATGGTTAATTTATGGTTACCATGGTTAACGACAATAACCATGTTTTGTTTTTTTTTATTTGTAGTAAAACCATAGTTAATTTTCATAAGGGAAGTAAAAAAAAATCTTTCAAGCTATTAGACTGCTACTAGATAAGCACAGTTGCATTTTGTACAGAGGTTACCAGGGAAACGGCTGTATTTCTGCTGTTCCAGCTTCACTTACTGTCAGAGAGTCGATTACATTTTCATTTAGCCCATTGCTGTTTTTCAGCAGACCATTGTAAAAAGTGCCATGTTCTTTTCTGTATCCTATCCAGTGTAATGTTTAATTAAAGCTGTAAGAATAAAATATCAGGTAGCTTAACTTCAGCCCCCCTCTCTCTCTCTCTCTCTGCTTTTTTTTAATAGTTTTTAATACTCGAATAACAATAACATGAACATTGCCAAAGATTTACATAAATAGCCTACATAAAATGAATACCATCAATAGATAGATTCCCAAAGACAATTTGGGAATAGTTATAGTTAAATATAACAAAAGGGGTAGAAAGAAAAAGACAACTGAAGGATGGCATTATGATGGGATAACAGCCAATAGAAAGTTGTCCAAAAAAACATAGCCTTGTTTATAGTAGAAATAGAAAATAATAAAGTAATGTATGAAGTAGGCCTACTATAAACATGACGTGACTAGACTAGATAGCTGAAATGCAGAGCTGGTCAAATATCCACATCGCTATGATCAGATATTTTCTGAACTGCTTTCATTTTTGTAGTGTGCACATATTTGTATCTGTAGCATGGGTGGGGTTGGGATGTTGTATATTGCTCTTAAAATTTTTTCCAACTTTGTTTTACCCTGAACAAATAAGAAAAAGAACTTTGCAGTGAATATATCGGGCTTTGAGTCCGTTTCATCCGATGCCTTTTTGTCCGAGTATTTATTTAGTCTGATGCCTTTTAGTCCGAGGCTGTTTCGTCCGATGCCTAATTGTACGAGACCTGACACCTGACGTCTTTTTCCTGAGACCTGAAGCCTTTCAGTCTGAGGCACGATGCCAGTTTGTCCAATTACTAAAGACTATTAGTCTGAGGCATGACGCCTTTTCGTTGTTTGACTGAGGTCTAAGGATGTCCTAAAATGTACACCGTATAGCTGCTATTCTTCAGGTCGTCAATCTTATATTCATAATCTCAAAATCAGTTTGAATGTCTGCTGCGATATCTTTGTCTTTGTCCTTTTAACATTTATGATTTCTCATGACAGCGCTAGTCAATGCATGTCAGCTACGTCTTGTAAGATGTTGTTTAAAGTAAAAACAGTGTCCTTGTTTCAGTCCCTTTCAATAAAAAGTCTTTGCGACTGACTCACTCACTCACTCATGAAGACAGTCTCTGCTGCCATGTAATGGCGCATTAATGTAACTTTCACGAAATTAATCTTTAACAAACCCTTTCTCAACACCAAATATGGCATGATTAAACAAGATCTACATAAGAGCCAGCTGCAAATTCCTGAAGGACTGGTCAAGATGAAGTGGTTCTCTGCGGGTACATGAGTGCTGAATGGCCGCTGGCGGCCTGGAGCTTACATCTCCGAAAGCGTCTAAACAAATTTTCAAATAGGTGCTATGTTTACATATACATAGCATATCTGAGGTCTAAACAACTGCATTCTCACCTAAAGAACTCTTAAAACTATATTTCGTGACAAAATAACAGTAGTATCTTTAAAAATATGATGGGCTCGTCCGTGATTCAAATGGTGAAACGGTTCCTGTGGCGATACTGGTAGAATATCACATGGTTGGAAAGACCTCTCAGCCAATCAGATTTGAGAACCAGAACAAACTGTTGTATAAAGATAAATACACACTCTGCTACACCCAAATGTTAAAATCACCAGTGAATAATCTTAATAGTATTACCTTAAATTCTGACGCACCTGTAAATCTATATGTGACTGACAGCTAACAATTAGAGCTAAAATCACGGAGAGCTGTATCCATGTTAAATAGTTCACGCCAAAAATGGAGATTCTGCTATTATTTAGTCACCCTTGTGTTGTTTCAGTCCAGAGGGTAAAACCAATGAAATTCAACTGATTTTGAACTATCATTCATATCTAGAAACTAAATTATAAAATGGTTAGTTCCAATCCTTGGTTCTGATTGGTCAATAGCTGTGTTTTATTCACGATAAAACACGGCTATGATGCTTCACCCAAAGATTTTATGTAAGCTGGTGTGTTCCAAAACAATGACAAGATTTGCATTTAGGAGATATAAGCATTCAAAACTTAAAGTCTCTCACTTCCGCTAAAATAGATCACGCATTTTCATGACATCACCGCAGACTTCAGCTTCTCATCAGATCTGCTGTCCAATCAAATGCTCTCTAGCATCTAAAGCGTCCCGCCCCTATAAATAGACACTGAAGCTGTCAGTCACTTGTTCACACATTTACTATTTTCTACATGGTTAATGGCATATAGTGCACTATATAGGGGATAGGGAACGATTAAGCCAGTGTACATATGCTTTCCATTGAGGCGTTTGTTTTCACGTTAGTGAAACCGCAGCGCACACAGTCTGTTCCAGTCCAGACACTGACTGTCTCAGTGTTTTTATAAAAGCAACAAGCCGTGGTTTACATTGCATTTATAACAGCTAAGGCGGTTTTAGGCACTCTGCTCCGCGTCGTGCTTAACAATGCCTCTTAGCTGTTATAAATTCACTGTAAACCAGAGCTTCTTGGAGCTTATTGCTTATTGACATTTGGAGGGTCGGCGCTTTTGACTTGGACCAGTATAATCTTAAAATATTGTTTCATTGTGAATGTTGTTTTATTAACAATAAAAATAGTTTTCTTTTCTACATGTGCCCTTTCAGTTTTTCATGATTCCAAGTCCAACTGCATTGTGCAAGTTCGCCAGCAGTCAGCGCTTTTGTTCCCTGAATATCTCCGGGTTTGTCATTTAATTTAAAATCTTATCTGCAGTCACCCTGTTTGGTTGGTCAAGTCGAAGTGTGGAACGAAACAGGAAAGTTGAAGTTGATTGAAAGATTTTTGAGAGCCTGAAAATACAAATATCTTGATTACGGGTTTGATATTCTTCTTATTGTACTAATTTGATTTTCCTGAAGGGAATAGCCTCAAAGTCAGAAAGTAGAAATGTAATCTGATATTCCTTATTGTGGGATTTCAATAAAGTTCTGCAGTGCTACTTGTAATAAATGTTCATGAATTACTGCAAGAGAAACAGAAAAACTAAGTATACTGGACACTGGCTGCTATAGATGAAAGAAAATTACATTATATGCTGGTGAACGATCAATTCATCCGCTGTCATCCACAATCCACTGATTATTTGAATGTGGATTTTATTCCTACAATTTCGTGTCATTTTAAATACCAGTCTCATTATTATTATTATTACTATTATTATTATTTACATTCTCACTTGCGTAGATTTATGAAGACAGTATACAACATCACTTTTAATTTCCAGCAAGTGTTCCAATCCAATAAGCATCACAGGAAGTTATGGGTGCTCACCTTTACATGCACCACACCCAAGGATTCATGTGTTAGGCTTGATTGTAATGAGAAGAATGACAATTACTTCTCTTGGGTTGATAAGAAAAGATGGCACTTAAAATAAAATTACTGTAGCCTACTTATTATCAGGGGTGCGGAAAGATGGAGCGGTTGAATAAGAAACAATATCGAGTCTATAAAACACGTCAAAACTCTGCGAAGCACAACACGCCTAGAGAACATTGGTTTAAACAGCATACACACCGGGACATTTGATTGCACATCACAGTTTTGACATTATTGATAGCCTTCTGCTTGCAATCGTAAATGCAACATGCCGGTCTACATGACATAAATTTTACACTAGCATATACAATAAAAATGAACACAAAAAAACTGCGAACAAATTCTTTTTTTCTTATTTTTTCTTTCTTTCCTAATTTGTTGGTTTTCCTATTACCACCAAACAACGCATTTCAAGAAGATTCTTTCAAAAGGAAATTTGTCATCTCTTCGATTATGTATAAATCTAATCTTGCGAAACCGTAAACTCACCGAATTTTTCAGTACACCTTTAATAGCCCTATGATTTAATGTAATGAAAACACAGGCCTATAGGCTGTAGTCACAATTACAAACAAATTAGGTGAACTAACAAATTAGGACTACTGATTAAGAAAACGTACAAATTAAACGATAGTAAGTTCCAATGTCAGACGGTTCACCGATTTGGTTTTCATGTGTATTTTTATCTTTACGAGAACATTTTTCTCTAGGCCTATAAAACACATTTTGCGTCATTGAAATTTTATGTCAAATATTCTTTTAAAGCCGTTAATTATAGTTGTCCGTCTGAATAATAACAGTTATTATAAGTCTAGAATAGATTTTTAGATTTTTTAATAGGAATTGCTACATTATTTTTTTTTTTTACAAATAAAAAAGAGCAATTTTGAACATTTTTTTCCTCCAGGACATTTAGAATGTCCGCTTTAACCCCTGAGATCCGTTGAATTGTTGTAGTGAAGATACAAGCGATATTTATCAAATGGAAGACAACTATGTAAGGAAAATATTTTTATAGTACAAACAATAGGAAATATATTATCACTAGCCTACGTGTTTAAGTGTTGAGCACTGGGCCAGTGGCGTTTCATTGAGAAATAATTGAGGGAAAACTTTCAGAGAAGCGTCAAGGAAGCCAGTGAAACTATGTGTCAGAATGTGAGGAATGCTTAGGTAAACCTGGTGTCTTTTGTTTTGGACTGTTTCACATGTGTAATAATCTATTTGACGTAGATGATCCTTAAAAAGAACGTTCTGCACAATCATCTATATTGTCGCAATCTGCCCTATATTCATGAAACTCTGTTTTTGATGTTATTATTGTTTTTTGAATAGTGTAAACTTGTGTAACTTCATTTTCTATTCTATTCTATTTTCTATTTTTCCACTAATATTCATGTAGTAATATCGAAATTCAGAGATTTTTTCTTAAACCAAATTGTGTATGCAAGTGTTAAGAAATTGCTCTGTCCCGCGAATTTTGGCCAGATTTAAAATAATTATTGATTGAAATAAAATGAAAACAGTGATGTTACCATGATATGTGAATGTATGTACATTTATAGGCCTAACTTAAAAATGTGAAACAATAAGGGTTTGTCATTTTATTTAACAGTTTCTATAAATAAGCCTGGCTATAATTCATTGTTGCGCAGTCCAGACACTTTAGTCAGTCACAGTACAAAAGATATTAGAAAAACCGTCACGGTGACTGCAAGGGACATTCCAAATAGCTTATCTGTGGATATCAGTGAAGCAATAAACAACAATCAGGACGTCACTGAGTGCTATTTAAGGAGAAGCGCCATAGGTGGAGAAGTTAAAAACTGGAGTATCCACTTAAAGACACGGTGACCACAGCGGATTACCAATCTAGGTGTTCATCATAAAAATAATCTGCCCAAGGATTGGTAAGGATATTTTATTTCACAAAAATATATTTGTGTTAATTATATTCATGTTATAAAGTATAGTTTTTATTGCTGGAAATATCAAAACATACATAACAATTAAAGCATTACTGTGTTAATGGCAAATGAAATGTAATATGATAAAATATTACAGTTTTTATGCTGTGCGGTCTGTGAATTGTGCAATTCCACAAAACTGGAAGACTTTCTGAATATATATAGAGGGGACTGGGGATGAAAGTAACACCTTTTGTTTGAGCATGGTAACCCAGTGATTGTTTGTGCTAGATCTCTCAAAATTTGATAGCCATATTTGTCTAATACAAATATATCTTACTTGGATGTGTACTACACAGATTATGTGAGTTCATGTCAAACACAAAGAGTTTCACTGTGACAACAACCTACCCCACTACTGGGGTGAGTTGTAACACTAGCTGGGAATAGATGTAGAATAATAAGTTTTGAATAAAGTGAACAACAAAAGTGAGAAAAACATTTTATTGTATTACTTTTATTACTTTAAATTTAGCACAAACAATTGCAGTGTGTGTGTGTGTTTGTGTGTCATACTGTATACCTGTCACATAAGGGTTCAGTCACTAGCTATGTTGCCATCAACCTATTTTTATGTGAATTTTGGGAAATTTTTTTGGGACATTTTGGGATCACAAAAAAAAACAAAAACAAAAACAAAACGCTTGATGGAAATGCCAAGCTGCGCATAAATGCTAAAAATCTGCACGCACACACACACACACACACACACGTGCTCAATCGAGGCAGATAATGTTTTTATTCGATAGGAAGACATGCACATGATGGAAACACATTTATCACATGAATCCCTCAATGCGCAACAAAAAACTGACTTTGCCTTAGCAGGTGATGTGATTGATAACTGGATTTATTGGTTGTAGCATTTTTAATGAACTGTTACAACTATCCCCACCCCAAACAGCCATAACATAGTTAACTGTTCTAGCAAATGGGTTTGAAGTTAGCATGAATGCAAAGCATAAAAATAAACTTGAGAAATAGCTGTGTTATATTATGTAAGTCAAATAACTCTATCTACAGTACAGTGATTGCTAGGCAAAAAATAAATAAATAAATAAATAAATGAAATAATAATAATAAAAATCTTAGTAAAAAAAATAAATGAATAAATACTTTCTTTCCTAAAAAAATCTACAGTGTTGCTCACAGTCACATGCCACTTCTCCTGTAAGCTCAAAAAGGTGATGAGAGTGTATGATATTGATGACATCACCACAGCTCTTTTCTGACTTGTCAAACTGGTAGTGTTACAACTGACCCTGTGTTACAACACTCCCCGGTCTCCCCCTAAGCAATATGCTTAAAAGAGAATGGACTGCCATTTTGTGATTATTAAGTAGTAATGTAATCAATAAAAATGAAACTGTAGCCTGATTATGAGTATATTATTTATTTTTGGAATCTGATTACGTAATCCAGATCACATATAATCAGTTACCCAGTACTGTATGTATACATGTGTGTGTGAGAGTGTGTGAGTGTGTGTGTAAACTTTGTGCATATTGTGTGCTTTGCAGCCTCTTATTATCACCACTGGACTCTTCCCAGAATGGAGAGAAAAGCTTTGATTATCATCTGCATTTTTATTGGTAGGTAAAATGAAAATCATACCTGAAAAAAATAATAATAATAAATATAATAATAATATTTCTTCAATTTGATGGTGCATAAAATATACTGTACATGTGGAAAATATGAAAAAAAAAAAAAAAAAACATTTAACAGTACACTAACTTTTTGTTTTCTCTAGCAACAATACAAAATGCAACAACTCAGACCACAACAACAGATTTAACATCATCATCACCATCATCTGTTAGTACAGCTGACACATCTACAACGTCATCAGCAGTCACAACAACTCTTGCTAAAACATCCACCAGTACTGTAGTTACCACAACACCACCACAAACAACAGCTGAATCCTCCACAACACCTACAACAACATCAGTGTCCTCAGCGACCACTACAGTTCCTGCTGAAACATCCACCACTGCAGCAGGAGAAACCACGACAGCACCACAAACTACTGTTACAACAGCTGGATCCTCTACAACAACATCAGTGTCCTCAGCGACCACTACAGTTCCTGCTGAAACATCCACCACTACAGCAGGAGAAACCACAACAGCACCACAAACTACTGTTACAACAGCTGAATCCTCCACAACACCTACAACAACAGCAGTGTCCTCAGCAACCACTACAGTTCCTGCTGAAACATCCACCACTACAGCAGGAGAAACCACGACAGCACCACAAACTACTGTTACAACAGCTGGATCCTCTACAACAACATTAGTGTCCTCAGCGACAACTACAGTTCCTGCTGAAACATCCACCACTACAGCAGGAGAAACCACGACAGCACCACAAACTACTGTTACAACAGCTGAATCCTCCACAAAACCTACAACAACATCAGTGTCCTCAGCAACCACTACAGTTCCTGCTGAAACATCCACCACTACAGCAGGAGAAACCACAACAGCACCACAAACTACTGTTACAACAGCTGAATCCTCCACAACACCTACAACAACAGCAGTGTCCTCAGCAACCACTACAGTTCCTGCTGAAACATCCACTACAGCAGGAGAAACCACGACAGCACCACAAACTACTGTTACAACAGCTGAATCCTCCACAACACTTACAACAACATCAGTGTCCTCAGCGACCACTACAGTTCCTGCTGAAACATCCACCTCTACAGCAGGAGAAACCACGACAGCACCACAAACTACTATAACAACAGCTGAATCCTCCACAACACTTACAACAACATCAGTGTCCTCAGCGACCACTACAGTTCCTGCTGAAACATCCACCACTACAGCAGGAGAAACCACAACAGCACCACAAACTACTGTTACAACAGCCGAATCCTCCACAACACCTACAACAACATCAGTGTCCTCAGCGACCACTACAGTTCCTGCTGAAACATCCACTACTACAGCAGGAGAAACCACGACAGCACCACAAACTACTGTTACAACAGCTGAATCCTCCACAACACTTACAACAACATCAGTGTCCTCAGCGACCACTACAGTTCCTGCTGAAACATCCACTACAGCAGGAGAAACCACGACAGCACCACAAACTACTGTTACAACAGCTGAATCCTCCACAACACCTACAACAACAGCAGTGTCCTCAGCAACCACTACAGTTCCTGCTGAAACATCCACCACTACAGCAGGAGAAACCACAACAGCACCACAAACCACTATTACAACAGCTGAATCCTCCACAACACCTACAACAACATCAGTGTCCTCAGCGACCACTACAGTTCCCGCTGAAACATCCACTACAGCAGGAGAAACCACAACAGCACCACAAACTAGTGTTACAACAGCTGAATCCTCCACAACACCCACAACAACAATGTCCTCAGCGACCACTACAGTTCCCGCTGAAACATCCACTACCATAGCAGGAGAAACCACAACAGCACCACAAACTACTGTTACAACAGCTGAATCCTCCACAACACCTACAACAACAACAGTGTCCTCAGTGACCACTACAGTTCCTGCGGAAACATCCACCACTACAGCAGGAGAAACCACAACAGCACCACAAACTACTGTTACAACAGCTCAATCCTCCACAACACCTACAACAACATCAGTGTCCTCAGCGACCACTACAGTTCCTGCTGAAACATCCACCACTACAGCAGGAGAAACCACAACAGCACCACAAACAACTGTTACAACAGCTGAATCCGCCACAACACCCACAACAACAATGTCCTCAGCGACCACTACAGTTCCTGCTGAAACATCCACTACTACAGCAGGAGCAACCACAACAGCACCACAAACTACTGTTACAACAGTTGAATCCGCCACAACACCCACAACAACCATGTCCGCAGCGACCACTACAGTTCCTGCTGAAACATCCACTACTACAGCAGGAGAAACCACAACAGTACCACAAACAACTGTTACAACAGCTGAATCCGCCACAACACCCACAACAACAATGTCCTCAGCGACCACTACAGTTCCTGCTGAAACATCCACTACTACAGCAGGAGCAACCACAACAGCACCACAAATTACTGTTACAACAGTTGAATCCTCCACAACACCTACAACAACAGCAGTGTCCTCAGCAACCACTACAGTTCCTGCTGGGACATCCACTACTACAGCAGGAGAAACCACAACAGCACCACAAACTAGTGTTACAACAGCCGGATCTTCCACAACAACATCAGTGTCCTCAGCGACAACTACAGTTCCTGCTGGGACATCCACTACTGCAGCAGGAGAAACCACAACAGCACCACAAATTACTGTTACAACAGTTGAATCCTCCACAACACCTACAACAACAGCAGTGTCCTCAGCAACCACTACAGTTCCTGCTGGGACATCCACTACTACAGCAGGAGAAACCACAACAGCACCACAAACTAGTGTTACAACAGCCGGATCTTCCACAACAACATCAGTGTCCTCAGCGACAACTACAGTTCCTGCTGGGACATCCACTACTACAGCAGGAGAAACCACAACAGCACCACAAACTAGTGTTACAACAGCTGGATCTTCCACAGCACCTACAACAACTTCATTACCAACAGATTCTTCCACAGTTTCATCAACTCTTACTGGAACATCCACCACTATTGCAGCAATCACTACAACAGTGCCCCCATCAACAGCTTCTACTTCAGTCAGTTCATCTTCACCAGCCTTTGAAAGTACAACCACAGCATCCACAACACCAACAGGATTCTCTGCTGGAACAACAACTCTTTCTGTTATATCCACCAGTAGTACACCAATTACCACTACAACACCACAATCAACAGTCACTTCCTCTTCACCAGCCTCTGAAAGTTTAACTGTTAGTACATCCACAGTGTCCAAAACAACAGGATCCTTTGCTGGAACAGTTACAGGTGAAACATCCACAACACTTGTATCAATATCAACACAATCTTCAACAGCCACATCAACTCTTACTGGAGCATCTACCACTAGTGCTGGAGTTACCTCTACAGCACCACAATCAACAACTTCAACACTTACTTCAACCGTACTCTCTTCAAATGCATTTCAAAGTACAACTGTTAGTTCAGCCACAATATCAGAAGTAACCACAACTGGACCCTCAACATATATGACAACTGAAGTGCCCACAACTACTGCAAATACAGTTCCAATTAATATTTCAGGTAAGCTCCATTATGCAATGGATCTTTAAAAATGTATAGCTTTCTATAACTTTACTGAAATAAGGATAGGGTACACAAAACCCCTAATTTGCTTATCTTTTTATTACAGCTTTGTCTACAGAGTCCACAGCTTCAACATCTTCTACAGCATCTGCAGCTACAGCTTCTACAGCTTCGACATCTTCTGCAGCATCTACTGTTTCTCCAACTTCTACATCTTCTGCAGCGTCTACAGCTTCTACAACATCTACTGCTTCTACAGCTTTGACAGCGTCTACAGCATCTTCTGCGTCTACAGCATCTACAGCATCTTCTGCGCCTACAGCATCTACAGCATCTTCTGCGCCTACAGCATCTACAGCATCTTCTGCATCTACAGCATCTACAGCTTCTACAGTTACTACAGCTTCTACAGCACCTACACCTTCTACAGCATCTACAACATCTACAGCTTCGACAGCATCTACAACTTCTACAGCATCTACAACTTCTACAACCTCTACATCTTCCACAACAACTACTGCAAAAATACCTGAGGTGGTAACTGATCTGGTGTTTCGCTCTTCGGACACATTTATAGATGCGCTCAGAGATCCAAACTCGGTGGAGTTCAAGAATAGGTCAAAGCTTGTTACAGATCAGGTGAGTTCAAACCTATTTACTGAATCTACTGGAACACACTAATGATATTTTTCTTGATTTTTAAACTCATAGTTAACATAAGAGACAACAGTTATGTAACCAGCACTCATATATTACCATACTGTATTGTACTTGATGTCTGTAATTGTTTATCTTTTACAGCTTAAAAGAGTCTACAGACCCAAGTATGTCAACTTCCTCAGAGTGAATGTCACAGAATTCAGGTAAATACAGCATATTGCAATGCTGCTTATTTTATGTATACTCGTGTGTGTGTGTGTGTGTGTGTGTGAGTGTGTGTGTGTGTGTGTGTGTGTGTGTGTGTGAGTGTGTGTGTGTGTGAGTGCGCAAATCATACTAAGTGATGCTTTTTGAAAATGTAAATTGCAGAAAGTTTTCTGTGATGGGTAGGTTAAGGGTTTGGGGATAGTATATTCAGTTTGTACAGTATAAAAATCATTATGTCTATAGAATGCCCCCATAAAACATGAAAACCCAACATGTGTGTGTGTCTGTGAAAGGCAGAGCAAAAACCAAAGATAATCCAATCAACTGAATTTTTAAGCTAACAATAATTTCAACATTTATATATTCCAGTGCTGGGTCAATCATCACAACAACTAAAATAGTCTTCAGCTTCAACCAACCAGTTCCATCCGTTCAAGAGATTTCAAATGACCTCTTGACAGCAGTGAATACAGGAGGTGTCAATTCACTGAACATAATTCCTGAATCAGTTTCAGTCAATGGTTCAGGTAAGCTCGATTACTCCATAGATTTATAGTCTTCAATAACATAACTATCATGGAAATAGGACACACCAAACCTCTTTTTTTTAAATAATGGTTCTTGTTTTTTCTTATTTTCACTGGAATGAAGCAAAAAGCTTTTTTATTGGGAGATCCAATTAATTTGCATCTTTTTTATTACAGCTTCAACAACAACTATCGCTCCTACAGTAACTACAGCTTCAAGCGGATTAAAGATTGAATCCAGTCTGCTTCAAGCAACATGCCTCATTATTATGTCAAAAATATTAAGGCTTTTCCTATAGGTCCAACTAGACAAGCTGTAACAAATTAAACAAAGAGCAAATGTATTTTTTTATTACATGATATATAGTATTTACCATTGTAGCATACTCTCCAATAATGGTATAGGGCAATATAAAGATAAGCTTGATAATGCATTGTTGCACTATTTAACAGCAGGCTGTTTTCTAGGAGGGAGAAGTGGATCTTTTTCCTCATGTATTTCCTAATGTATTTTTTTCAAATGTAAACATTATAAAAATTGTTTAGCTGTTTTAAGGATAAATACTGGTTATACAATTGATAAATATTGTAATATGTCATTTTATTTTAATCAAATAAAACTATTTATTAATGTTATACAGTCCAAAATATTTTGCTTTCATGAAAAGACAATGAAATAAATACTTTAAATGCTAAACATTGCTTCTTACTGTACTATAAGTTTACTCTAATTTTATGTCAGAGTTTCTGTACTGTAATTAGGCTTCCATAAAGCAATACATTTGAAGAGCTGAAAGCTGGAAACTGGCTTTTTGTGTGTACTGTTGATAAAAGTTGGCATTAAAAACTAACAATGTGTCTAGGACAAAGTGTTTCACTCTCATGGCCGCATAAACAAATGTTCCAATCCAATCATTCTTTGAGGATATTTGGCAGCTTTCAAAAGAAACTGCTAAACAAGTTGTATGTGTTTGTATGGGTTTAAGGATGGGACATATAAGCTAAGCAATATTACACTCGTAGCCACGCGATATGGCACTATATCAGCACAGCTAAATTCAGCCGTAGGTAACCACAGCCATGCTGATATAGTACCATATCGCATGGCTACGAGTGTGATATTGCGTTTATACAACAATTTGATGGCACAAGTGTATAAATAAAAAAGAATCAACAACTGTCTTTAAAAACCCTCTTTTGTGAGGAACTACTTCCTTCTGCCACATATTCAAATCTCAAGTTGACAGTTTAACAGATGAGCCCAAGCCTATTAAACTATTTCTAAAACGTCACTTTAGAACTAGTAACAAAGGAACTCTGATTTGCTTCATTGAAGCATATTTTAATATGTAGAGAGAGAGATTGACTAAGTGCATTACCTGCATCTAGCTGTACATTTTAGGACATCCTCAGACCTCAATCATACAACGAAAAGGTGTCAGGTCTCGTACAATTAGGCATCGGATGAAACAGCCTCAGAATAAAATGCATCAGATGAAACTTGGACAAAAAGACATTGGACGAAACAGACTTAAGGAAGCGAATTGCCCCGCCTCATTATTGTGACATCACATGCATGCAGTTTTCTAACTCTTAAATGTTACACTAAGTTGTATAAAACATATCACACTGAGATTATTTAAATTTGTAATATTCTCTAGTTTTATTTGCATGTATAAAAAGTTAGCTAAATAACACATTGCAGCTAGCTTGCATTGCAAACTGTCGTGAAAAATTACGAAAATTAACCATGGTTTTATTATAGTACAAGTGTGGTAACTATGATTTTTTGTCAGATTGATACTATTTGTATAACAATTTTTTACTACAAATACCATAAACTATAGTGTAGCAAAACCATGGTTAATTTATGGTTACCATGGTTAACGACAATAACCATGTTTTTTTTTATTTTATTTTATTTTATTTTTTTATTTGTAGTAAAACCATAGTTAATTTTCATAAGGGAAGTAAAAAAAAATCTTTCAAGCTATTAGACTGCTATTAGATAAGCACAGTTGCTTTTTGTACAGAGGTTATACAGAGGTGAAACGGCTTTATTTCTGCTGTTCTAGTTCCACTTACTGTCAGAGAGTCAATTACATTTTCATTTAGCCCATTGCTGTTTTTCAGCAGACCATTGTGAAAAGTGCCATGTTCTTTTCTGTATAGATCCTATCCAGTGTAATGTTTAATTAAAGCTGTAAGAATAAAATATCAGGTAGCTTAACTTCAACCCCCTCTCTCTGTCTCTCTCTGCTTTTTTTATTTGTTTTTAATACTCGAATAACAATAACATGAACATTGCCAAAGATTTACATAAATAGCCTACATAAAATGAATACCATCAATAGATAGATTCCCAAAGACAATTTGGGAATAGTTATAGTTAAATATAACAAAAGAGGTAGAAAGAAAAAGACAACTGAAGGATGGCATTATGATGGGATAACAGCCAATAGAAAGTTGTCAAAAAAAAAAACATAGCCTTGCTTATAGTAGAAATAGAAAATAATAAAGTAATCTATTGTATGAAGTAGGCCTACTATAAACGTGACGTGACTAGACTAGATAGCTGAAATGCAGAGCTGGTCAAATATCCACATCGCTATGATCAGATATTTTCTGAACTGCTTTCATTTTTGTAGTGTGCACATATTTGTATATGTAGCATGGGTGGGGTTGGGATGTTATATATCGCTCTAAAAAATTTTTCCAACTTTGTTTTACCCTAAACAATAAGAAAAAGAACTTTGCAGTGAATATATCGGGCTTTGAGTCCGTTTCATCCGATGCCTTTTTGTTCGAGTATGTAGTCTGATGGCTTTTAGTCCGAGGCTGTTTCGTCCGATGTCTAATTGTACGAGACCTGACACCTGACGTCTTTTTCCTGAGACCTGAAGCCTTTCAGTCTGAGGCACGATGCCAGTTTGTCCAATTACTAAAGACTATTAGTCTGAGGCATGACGCCTTTTCGTTGTATGACTGAGGTCTAAGGATGTCCTAAAATGTACACCGTACAGCTGCTATTCTTCAGGTCGTCAATCTTATATTCATAATCTCAAAATCAGTTTGAATGTCTGCTGCGATATCTTTGTCTTTGTCCTTTTAACATTTATGATTTCTCATGACAGCGCTAGTCAATGCATGTCAGCTGCGTCTTGTAAGATGTTGTTTAAAGTAAAAACAGTGTCCTTGTTTCAGTCCCTTTCAATGAAAAGTCTTTGTGACTGACTCACTCCCTCACTCATAAAGACAGTCTCTGCTGCCATGTAATGCCGCATTAATGTAACTTTCACTGAAGTCGAAATTAATCTTTAACAAACCCTTTCTCAATACCAACTATGGCATGATTAAACAAGATCTACATAAGAGCCAGCTGCAAATTCCTGAAGGACTGGTCAAGATGAAGTGGTTCTCTGCGGGTACATGAGTGCTGAATGGCCGCTGGCGGCCTGGAGCTTACATCTCCGAAAGCGTCTAAACAAATTTTCAAATAGGTGCTATGTTTACATATACATAGCATATCTGAGGTCTAAACAACTGCATTCTCACCTAAAGAACTCTTAAAACTACATTTCGTGACAAAATAACAGTAGTATCTTTAAAAATATGATGGGCTCGTCCGTGATTCAAATGGTGAAACGGTTCCTGTGGCGATACTGGTAGAATATCACATGGTTGGAAAGACCTCTCAGCCAATCAGATTTTGAGAACCAGAACAAACTGTTGTATAAAGATAAATACACACTCTGCTACACCCAAATGTTAAAATCACCAGTGAATAATCTTTATAGTATTACCTTAAATTCTGACGCACCTGTAAATCTATATGTGACTGACAGCTAACAATTAGAGCTAAAATCACGGAGAGCTGTATCCATGTTAAATAGTTCACGCCAAAAATGGATATTCTGCTATTATTTAGTCACCCTTGTGTTGTTTCAGTCCAGAGAGTAAAACCAATGAAATTCAACTGATTTTGAACTATCATCCATATCTAGAAACTAAATTATAAAATGGTTAGTTCCAATCCTTGGTTCTGATTGGTCAATAGCTGTGTTTTATTCACGATAAAACACAGCTATGATGCTTCACCCAAAGATTTTATGTAAGCTGGTGTGTTCCAAAACAATGACAAGATTTGCATTTAGGAGATATAAGCATTCAAAACTTAAAGTCTCTCACTTCCGCTAAAATAGATCACGCATTTTCATGACATCACCACGGACTTCAGCTTCTCATCAGATCTGCTGTCCAATCAAATGCTCTCTAGCATCTAAAGCGTCCCGCCCCTATAAATAGACACTGAAGCTGTCAGTCACTTGTTCACACATTTACTATTTTCCACATGGTTAATGGCATATAGTGCACTATATAGGGGATAGGGAACGATTAAGCCAGTGTACATATGCTTTCCATTGAGGCGTTTGTTTTCACGTTAGTGTCATACGAACCGCAGCGCACACAGTCTGTTCCAGTCCAGACACTGACTGTCTCAGTGTTTTTATAAAAGAAACAAGCCGTGGTTTACATTGAATTTATAACAGCTAAGGCGGTTTTAGGCACTCTGCTCCGCGTCGTGCTTAACAATGCCTCTTAGCTGTTATAAATTCACTGTAAACCAGAGCTTCTTGGAGCTTATTGCTTTCATATCATAGACACTTGGAGGGTCGGCGCTTTTGACTTGGACCAGTATAAAAGTCTTATCTTAAATTAGGTGAACTAACAAATTAGGACTACTGATTAAGAAAACGTACAAATTAAACGATAGTAAGTTCCAATGTCAGACGGTTCACCGATTTGGTTTTCATGTGTATTTTTATCTTTACGAGAAAATTTTTCTCTAGGCCTATAAAACACATTTTGCGTCATTGAAATTTTATGTCAAATATTCTTTTAAAGCCGTTAATTATAGTTGTCCGTCTGAATAATAACAGTTATTATAAGTCTAGAATAGATTTTTAGATTTTTTAATAGGAATTGCTACATTATTTTTTTTTTTTTACAAATAAAAAAGAGCAATTTTGAACATTTTTTTCCTCCAGGACATTTAGAATGTCCGCTTTAACCCCTGAGATCCGTTGAATTGTTGTAGTGAAGATACAATCGATATTTATCAAATGGAAGACAACTATGTAAGGAAAATATTTTTATAGTACAAACAATAGGAAATATATTATCACTAGCCTACGTGTTTAAGTGTTGAGCACTGGGCCAGTGGCGTTTCATTGAGAAATAATTGAGGGAAAACTTTCTGAGAAGCGTCAAGGAAGCCAGTGAAACTATGTGTCAGAATGTGAGGAATGCTTAGGTAAACCTGGTGTCTTTTGTTTTGGCCTGTTTCACATGTGTAATAATCTATTTGAAGTAGATGATCCTTAAAAAGAACGTTCTGCACAATCATCTATATTGTCGCAATCTGCCCTATATTCATGAAACTCTCTTTTTGATGTTATTGTTGTTTTTTGAATAGTGTAAACTTGTGTAACTTCATTTTCTATTCTATTCTATTTTCTATTTTTCCACTAATATTCATGTAGTAATATCGAAATTCAGAGATTTTTTCTTAAACCAAATTGTTGATGCAAGTGTTAAGAAATTGCTCTGTCCCGCGAATTTTGGCCAGATTTAAAATAATTATTGATTGAAATAAAATGAAAACAGTGATGTTACCATGATATGTGAATGTATGTACATTTATAGGCCTAACTTAAAAATATGAAACAATAAGGGTTTGTCATTTTATTTAACAGTTTCTATAAATAAGCCTGGCTATAATTCATTGTTGCGCAGTCCAGACACTTTAGTCAGTCACTATACAAAAGATATTAGAAAAACCGTCACGGTGACTGCAAGGGACATTCCAAATAGCTTATCTGTGGATATCAGTGAAGCAATAAACCACAATCAGGACGTCACTGAGTGCTATTTAAGGAAAAGCGCCATAGGTGGAGAAGTTAAAAACTGGAGTACCCACTTAAAGACACGGTGACCACAGCGGATTACCAATCTAGGTGTTCATCATAAAAATAATCTGCCCAAGGATTGGTAAGGATATTTTATTTCACAAAAATATATTTGTGTTAATTATATTCATGTTATAAAGTATAGTTTTTATTGCTGGAAATATCAAAACATACATAACAATTAAAGCATTACTGTGTTAATGGCAAATGAAATGTAATATGATAAAATGTTACAGTTTTTATGCTGTGCGGTCTGTGAATTGTGCAATTCCACAAAACTGGAAGACTTTCTGAACATATATAGAGGGGACTGGGGATGAAAGTAACACCTTTTGTTTGAGCATGGTAACCCAGTGATTGTTTGTGCTAGATCTCTCAAAATTTGATAGCCATATTTGTCTAATACAAATATATCTTACTTGGATGTGTACTACACAGATTATGTGAGTTCATGTCAAACACAAAGAGTTTCACTGTGACAACAACCTACCCCACTACTGGGGTGAGTTGTAACACTAGCTGGGAATAGATGTAGAATAATAAGTTTTGAATAAAGTGAACAACAAAAGTGAGAAAAACATTTTATTGTATTACTTTTATTACTTTAAATTTAGCACAAACAATTGCAGTGTGTGTGTGTGTTTGTGTGTCATACTGTATACCTGTCACATAAGGGTTCAGTCACTAGCTATGTTGCCATCAACCTATTTTTATGTGAATTTTGGGAAATTTTTTTGGGACATTTTGGGATCACAAAAAAAAACAAAAACAAAAACAAAACGCTTGATGGAAATGCCAAGCTGCGCATAAATGCTAAAAATCTGCACGCACACACACACACACACACGTGCTCAATCGAGGCAGATAATGTTTTTATTCGATAGGAAGACATGCACATGATGGAAACACATTTATCACATGAATCCCTCAATGCGCAACAAAAAACTGACTTTGCCTTAGCAGGTGATGTGATTGATAACTGGATTTATTGGTTGTAGCATTTTTAATGAACTGTT
Source organism: Ctenopharyngodon idella (assembly GCF_019924925.1). Classification (NCBI taxonomy): domain Eukaryota; kingdom Metazoa; phylum Chordata; class Actinopteri; order Cypriniformes; family Xenocyprididae; genus Ctenopharyngodon; species Ctenopharyngodon idella. The sequence goes on from NC_067220.1 coordinate 40,568,205, forward strand.
ACAACTATCCCCACCCCAAACAGCCATAACATAGTTAACTGTTCTAGCAAATGGGTTTGAAGTTAGCATGAATGCAAAGCATAAAAATAAACTTGAGAAATAGCTGTGTTATATTATGTAAGTCAAATAACTCTATCTACAGTACAGTGATTGCTAGGCAAAAAATAAATAAATAAATAAATGAAATAATAATAATAAAAATCTTAGTAAAAAAAATAAATAAATAAATACTTTCTTTCCTAAAAAAATCTACAGTGTTGCTCACAGTCACATGCCACTTCTCCTGTAAGCTCAAAAAGGTGATGAGAGTGTATGATATTGATGACATCACCACAGCTCTTTTCTGACTTGTCAAACTGGTAGTGTTACAACTGACCCTGTGTTACAACACTCCCCGGTCTCCCCCTAAGCAATATGCTTAAAAGAGAATGGACTGCCATTTTGTGATTATTAAGTAGTAATGTAATCAATAAAAATGAAACTGTAGCCTGATTATGAGTATATTATTTATTTTTGGAATCTGATTACGTAATCCAGATCACATATAATCAGTTACCCAGTACTGTATGTATACATGTGTGTGTGTGAGTGTGTGAGTGTGTGTGTAAACTTTGTGCATATTGTGTGCTTTGCAGCCTCTTATTATCACCACTGGACTCTTCCCAGAATGGAGAGAAAAGCTTTGATTATCATCTGCATTTTTATTGGTAGGTAAAATGAAAATCATACCTGAAAAAAAATAAATAAATAATAAAAATAATAATATTTCTTCAATTTGATGGTGCATAAAATATACTGTACATGTGGAAAATATGAAAAAAAAAAAAAAAAAAACATTTAACAGTACACTAACTTTTTGTTTTCTCTAGCAACAATACAAAATGCAACAACTGCGACCACAACAACAGATTTAACATCATCATCACCATCATCTGTTAGTACAGCTGACACATCTACAACGTCATCAGCAGTCACAACAACTCTTGCTAAAACATCCACCAGTACTGTAGTTACCACAACACCACCACAAACAACAGCTGAATCCTCCACAACACCTACAACAACATCAGTGTCCTCAGCGACCACTACAGTTCCTGCTGAAACATCCACCACTGCAGCAGGAGAAACCACGACAGCACCACAAACTACTGTTACAACAGCTGGATCCTCTACAACAACATCAGTGTCCTCAGCGACAACTACAGTTCCTGCTGAAACATCCACCACTACAGCAGGAGAAACCACGACAGCACCACAAAATACTGTTACAACAGCCGAATCCTCCACAACACCTACAACAACAGCAGTGTCCTCAGCAACCACTACAGTTCCTGCTGAAACATCCACCACTACAGCAGGAGAAACCACGACAGCACCACAAACTACTGTTACAACAGCTGAATCCTCTACAACAACATCAGTGTCCTCAGCGACAACTACAGTTCCTGCTGAAACATCCACCACTACAGCAGGAGAAACCACGACAGCACCACAAAATACTGTTACAACAGCTGAATCCTCCACAACACCTACAACAACAGCAGTGTCCTCAGCAACCACTACAGTTCCTGCTGAAACATCCACCACTACAGCAGGAGAAACCACGACAGCACCACAAACTACTGTTACAACAGCTGGATCCTCTACAACAACATCAGTGTCCTCAGCGACAACTACAGTTCCTGCTGAAACATCCACCACTACAGCAGGAGAAACCACGACAGCACCACAAAATACTGTTACAACAGCTGAATCCTCCACAACACCTACAACAACATCAGTGTCCTCAGCGACCACTACAGTTCCTGCTGAAACATCCACCACTGCAGCAGGAGAAACCACAACGGCACCACAAACTACTGTTACAACAGCTGAATCCTCCACAACACCTACAACAACATCAGTGTCCTCAGCGACAACTACAGTTCCTGCTGAAACATCCACCACTACAGCAGGAGAAACCACGACAGCACCACAAAATACTGTTACAACAGCTGAATCCTCCACAACACCTACAACAACATCAGTGTCCTCAGCGACCACTACAGTTCCTGCTGAAACATCCACCACTGCAGCAGGAGAAACCACAACGGCACCACAAACTACTGTTACAACAGCTGAATCCTCCACAACACCTACAACAACATCAGTGTCCTCAGCGACAACTACAGTTCCTGCTGAAACATCCACCACTACAGCAGGAGAAACCACGACAGCACCACAAAATACTGTTACAACAGCTGAATCCTCCACAACACCTACAACAACAGCAGTGTCCTCAGCAACCACTACAGTTCCTGCTGAAACATCCACCACTACAGCAGGAGAAACCACGACAGCACCACAAACTACTGTTACAACAGCTGGATCCTCTACAACAACATCAGTGTCCTCAGCGACAACTACAGTTCCTGCTGAAACATCCACCACTACAGCAGGAGAAACCACGACAGCACCACAAAATACTGTTACAACAGCTGAATCCTCCACAACACCTACAACAACATCAGTGTCCTCAGCGACCACTACAGTTCCTGCTGAAACATCCACCACTGCAGCAGGAGAAACCACAACGGCACCACAAACTACTGTTACAACAGCTGAATCCTCCACAACACCTACAACAACAGCAGTGTCCTCAGCGACAACTACAGTTCCTGCTGAAACATCCACCACTACAGCAGGAGAAACCACGACAGCACCACAAAATACTGTTACAACAGCTGAATCCTCCACAACACCTACAACAACATCAGTGTCCTCAGCGACCACTACAGTTCCTGCTGAAACATCCACCACTGCAGCAGGAGAAACCACAACAGCACCACAAACTACTGTTACAACAGCTGGATCCTCTACAACAACATCAGTGTCCTCAGCGACCACTACAGTTCCTGCTGAAACATCCACCACTACAGCAGGAGAAACCACGACAGCACCACAAAATACTGTTACAACAGCTGAATCCTCCACAACACCTACAACAACATCAGTGTCCTCAGCGACCACTACAGTTCCTGCTGAAACATCCACCACTACAGCAGGAGAAACCACGACAGCACCACAAACTACTGTTACAACAGCTGAATCCTCCACAACACCTACAACAACATCAGTGTCCTCAGCGACCACTACAGTTCCTGCTGAAACATCCACCACTGCAGCAGGAGAAACCACGACAGCACCACAAACTACTGTTACAACAGCTGAATCCTCCACAACACCTACAACAACATCAGTGTCCTCAGCGACCACTACAGTTCCCGCTGGAACATCCACCACTACAGCAGGAGAAACCACAACAGCACCACAAACTACTGTTACAACAGCTGGATCCTCCACAACACCTACAACAACAGCAGTGTCCTCAGCGACCACTACAGTTCCTGCTGAAACATCCACCACTGCAGCAGGAGAAACCACAACAGCACCACAAACTACTGTTACAACAGCTGAATCCTCCACAACACCTACAACAATATCAGTGTCCTCAGCGACCACTACAGTTCCCGCTGAAACATCCACCACTACAGCAGGAGAAACCACAACAGCACCACAAACTACTGTTACAACAGCTGAATCCTCCACAACACCTACAACAACATCAGTGTCCTCAGCGACCACTACAGTTCCTGCTGAAACATCCACCACTACAGCAGGAGAAACCACAACAGCACCACAAACTACTGTTACAACAGCTGGATCCTCCACAACACCTACAACAACATCAGTGTCCTCAGCGACCACTACAGTTCCTGCTGAAACATCCACTACTGCAGCAGGAGAAACCACAACAGCACCACAAACTACTGTTACAACAGCTGAATCCTCCACAACACCTACAACAACATCAGTGTCCTCAGCGACCACTACAGTTCCTGCTGAAACATCCTCCACTGCAGCAGGAGAAACCACAACAGCACCACAAACTACTGTTACAACAGCTGAATCCTCCACAACACCTACAACAACAGTGTCCTCAGTGACCACTACAGTTCCTGCTGGAACATCCACTACTACAGCAGGAGAAACCACAACAGCACCACAAACTAACAAACTAACAGCTGAATCCTCTGCAACACCTACAGCAACTTCAACACCAACAGATTCTTCCACAGTTCTATCATCTTTTATTGGAACATCCACCACTAGTGCAACAGTTGCCACAACAGTACCACAAACATCAGCTTCTACGTTTACTCTGCCAACAACTTCTTCAAGTACCACTGAAAGTACAACTCTTGGTACAGGTGAAACATCCACAACACTTATATCAATATCAACACAATCTTCGACAGCCACATCAACTCTTCCTGGAGCATCCACCACTAGTGCTGGAGTTACCTCTACAGCACCACAATCAACAGCTGCTACACTTACTTCAACTATACTCTCTTTGAATGAATTTGAAAGTACAGCTGTTAGTGCATCCACAATATCAGCAGCAACCACTGAAGTGCCCACAACTACTGCAAATACAGTTTCAATCAATATTTCAGGTAAGCTGCATTACTCAATAGATCTTTAAAAAGTATATAGTCTTCCATAACTTTATTGAAATATAGGATACACAAAACCTATTTTTTTAATGTGCTTCTATTGTTTTGACTAGAATGAAGCAAAAATAAAGGTTAATACCCTATATTTTGTCTATATGGAGTTCCAACTAATAATCTTTTTTTTACATCTTTGGCTACAACAACAATTCCTTCTACAGCTTCTACAGAGTCTACAGCTTCAACAGCATCTACAGCTTCTACAGCATCTACAGAGTCTACAGTTTCTACAGCTTCTACTGCATCTACAGCTTCTACAGTTTCTACAGCATCTACTGCATCTACAGAGACTACAGCTTCTACAGCATCTACAGTTTCTACAGCATCTACAGCTTCTTCAGTTTCTACAGCATCTACTGCATCTACAGAGACTACAGCTTCTACACCATCTACAGCATCTACAGAGTCTACAGTTTCTACAGCTTCTACAGCATCTACAGCTTCTACAGCATCTACTGCATCTACAACTTTCACAACTACTGCAAAAATACCTGAAGTGAAAACTGATCTGGTGTTTCGTTCTTTTGATACATTTATAGATGCACTAAGCGATCAAAACTCGGTGGAGTTCAAGAATAGGTCTAAGCTTGTTATTGATCAGGTGAGTTCAAATCTATTTACTGAATTTACTGGAACACACTAATGATACTTTTCTTGATATTTAAACTCATAGTTAACAGAAGAGACAACAATTATGTAACCAACAATCATATATTGCTATACTCTATTGTAATTGATGTCAGTAATTGTTTCTGTTCCAGCTTGAAGGAGTTTACAGACCCAAATATGCAAACTTCCTCAGAGTGACTGTCATAGAATTCAGGTAAATACAGCATATTGGAATGCAGCTTATTTTATGTGTACTCTCTCTCTCTCTCTCTCTCTCTCTCTCTCTCTCTCTCTCTCTCTCTCTCTGTCTCTCTCTGTGAGTGAAAAAAAAAAGAGAGAGAGAGAGAGAGAATCCAATAAACTTAAGCTAACATAATAATTTCAACATTTATATATTCCAGAGCTGGGTCAATCATCACAACAACAGAAATGTTCTTCAGCCTTAACCAACCTGTCCCATCTGTTCAAGAGATTTCAAACACCCTCTTGACAGCAGTGAATACAGGAGGTGTCAATCCACTGAACATAATTCCTCAGTCAATTTCAGTCAATGGTTCAGGTAAGCTCAATTACTCCATAGATGGAAATTTGGAACACAAAACCTTTTTTTTTTTTCTCTAACAATTTAGGATTTATCTATATGTGTTCTTGTTTTTTTCTCGTTTTCACTGGAATGAAGCAAAAAAAAAAAAAAAAAAGCTGAGCTCTGATATTTAATCTATATGGAGATCGAACTAATTTGCATATCTTGTATTTCAGTTTCAACTACAACTATCGCTCCAACAGTGACTACAACTTCAAGCGGATTAAAAATTGAATCAAGTCTGCTTCAAGCAACATGCCTCATTATTATGTCTAAGATATTAAGACATTTCATATAGATCCCTTAATAATATATCAACCAAACATGAGAGTACAACTAGACATGCTGTAACAAATTAAACAAAGAGCAAATGTATTTATTATGTGAAATATAGTATTTTTCATTGTAGCACACTCAAATAATGGAATAAGGCTATATAAAGATAAGCTTGATAATGCATTTTTTCTCAAGAATATATTTGCAGATATTCGTTTAACAGCAGGCTGTTTTCTATGAGGGAGAAGTCGATCTTTTTCCTCATGTATTTCCTAATGTATATTTTCAAATGTAAACATTGTAAAAACTGTTTGTTTATTTGTTTTAAGGATGAATACTGGTTACACTTTGTCTAGTAAGTTGTAATTGCAATATGTCATATTTTATTTTAATCAAATAAAAATATTTATTAAGTATATATCGTCCAGAATATTTTGCTCTCATGAAGAGAATACTTACTGTATGTATTCTTACTGTATCTACAGCTTCTTACTGTATACTGTTCAATGTTTAAATGCAACTAGACTTTTTATGTCTGAAATTTTATGTCAGAGTTTCTGTACTGTAAGTAAGCTTTCATAAAGCATTACATTTGGAAAGCATATAAGGCCTGGTCCTCTCTCGTCCTTCACTGTTGTTACTCTTCTTTATATGATTTCGAAGCTCCTCCGTAAGACTTGAGACCGGTGTGGCGCACAGGTAATGCTCATTAGCACTCATGCCACCGGCCTCGCTCCGCTCCCACAGCTCTCGGCCCAACCCTGCTTGCCACATACCCTCATCTTTCTCCGTTCTCTCCGTTCTCGCTCTGCCTGCTCCTCCCCATCATGATGGATAATAGCAGGTCTGGCCTCCGGTGAATGGCGGCAAACCTTCCTCAACCAAGCACGGCAGCGAGCTCTCTGTCCCACCTGTTTTAGTCAACAATGGATGGGCAATTTAGTCTAGTTTTAGTCAATAAAAACTTTTCGTCATGCTGCATAATAGTTAAATCGATAATAATAAAAAATATAAAATTATATGGCGATGATTGTTGTCATCTGAGAAATTTATTTTTACATTTATTCATAATTATTATACTTTCAACAATAAGCACATCAATAGAATGTCAACTCATATGCATAGTTTATTTTACATCACCTAGTTTACTGATTTATTATAGGCTATTTATCACATAAATTAACAGTCTTGTCTACATTATAAAAAGTGGTAAAAAAAAATAAATAGGGTATTTAAACTCTTGACATCTGGCAACCGCAAACATTAAAACGCTTGTATAGAGGCTTGTACAGCAGTCTGTAATATTTTGTCTCCTCTTTTTTTCGACAAAAATAGAGATTTTAAGTTTTCGTTTTTTAACTACATTGTAGTATATTCAACAACATTGCACGTTGATATAGTCACAGTTATCGTAAAATTACTTTATTGTTGTCTTGTCATCATCTTGTTTTAGTCATGGGAAAAAAAGCTCATCGACAAACTTTTTTTCTCATAGATTTTGTTAACAAATTTAACACTATGCAAAGCCCATAAAATCTGCACCTATGGGGAAAAGCAGAGTTGCCAGCTTGCCTACTGCTCCAAGAGTGGAACCCTGGAGCATATCCTTAGCTGCTGTCCAAAGGCATTTGGAGAAGAATGGTACTGATGGAGGAATGATTATCGCTGAGGCTATCAGTGCAGGAGTGGAGATGGCAAAGCAGTCTCAACCCTCCAAGCAGTGAATTGCTTTTGTCAGAGCTAGCGAGCAGCCAACATCTGCCAAAAGAAGATCTGTGGGCATGATCTAGCCATATTACAGTTATCAACCTGCTATCAGACATTATCCTTGTGTCAGAATCCACTAAAAAAGCAGTGCTGCTGGAGCTGACATTCCCATGGGAAGATCACTTGGAAGAGGCCTTTAAAAGGAAGCTATCCAAGTCTGGATGGAGAGCAAGGTGTGTCCCCATGGAGACTGGATGTAGGGGATTTGCAGCATGTTCATTAGCCATAGCCTACAGAGAGTTGGGCATTGAAGTAGAGAGTAAGAGGCAGAGATGGGCAGTATTTTAATTAAGTGAAGTTCCTAAATGTAAAGCCCATCTAATCTTCCAATCAACAGCCAGAGTATATAAGCAGCTGCTTACCTCTCTTCAGTCTCAGCTGTTCCAGCATCCCTCCACCTCCCCTTCATCTCAGGTACCTTGCCCTATGCAATCATATCCTATATTTATTCACTGTGGGGGTATATCAGAGCTCGAGTTGAAGCTGCTTCATCGAGCCCCTCATCAGTGGACAGCAAGCCAAACTAGCTAACCTAATACCTTTAAGATTATATGGGCAAACGAACTCGTTAAATGTATTTAAAATAACTTGATAAAATAACTTAATAAAATAACGTTAGGGGAACGTTAGAATAATGTTATAGGAACATTAAAATAACGTTAGGGGAATGTTAGAATAATGTTATGGGAACGTTAAAATAACGTTATAGGAACATTAGAATAACGTTATAGGAACATTAAAATAACATCAGGGGAACGTTAGAATAACGTTATGGGGATGTTAGAATAACGTTATGGGAATGTTAGAACATCATTATAGAAACGTTAAAATAACGTCAGGGGAACGTTAGAATAACGTTATAGGAACGTTAAAATAACGTTATAGGGACGTTAAAATAACGTTGGGGGAACATTAGAATAATGTTATAGGAACGTTAAAATAACGTCAGGGGAACGTTAGAATAACATTATGGGAACGTTAGAATAATGTCAGGTGAATGTTAGAATAACTATAGAAATGTTAAAATAACTTTATAGGAACAATAGAATAACGTTATAGGAACGTTAAAATAACGTCACGGGAATGTTAGAATAACATTATGGGAACGTTAAAATAATTTCAAGTGCATGTTAGAATAACTTTATAGAACAGTTAAAATACTGTTATAGGAACGTTAAAATAACGTCAGGGGAACGTTGGAATAACGTTACAGGGACGTTAGAGTAACGTTAAAATAACGTCAGGTGAATGTTAGAATAACCTTAAGGGAACATTAAAATAACGGCAGGTGGATGTTAGAATAACGTTATAAGAACGTTAGAATAATGTTATGGAAACGTTAAAATAATGTCAGGTGAATGTTAGAATGACGTTATAGGAACGTTAAAATAACATTAGGGGAACGTTAGAATAACATTATTGGAATGTTAAAATAACGTTATGGGAACGTTAAAATAACATTAGGGGAACATTAGAATAATGCTATAGGAACGTTACAATAATGTTATAGGAACGTTAAAATAACATTATAGGGACGTTAAAATAACGTTAGAAAATAACACCTGATAAGCAGAATCACTAAATGACAGAGAAGCAAGACCAGAAAAAAGAGAAGAGACGAGCAGAAACACAAGAACACACAAGCCACACTGAGTGTGAAACCAGGTTTACAAACCAGTTTGACATTATTTCTTTCATACATGTACAGAAGTTCTTGTTGAGAATTAACAGATATGGATGTTGATGTTTTATTGAAAATAAAAAAAATTTTTTAAGTTTGCAGTCACCATCGTGGTGACCAGTGTTTGCTTTAGCTGGGCTCTTGACTCTTTTACATTAACTTTCCTTGGCTGCTGTAACTGAGTGTTTATAAAACACATTTGTTATGGCAGGAAAAAGCCAACATGAAGCTGATCAGTTTTTTTTGGTTATTGTGGTAATGCTGCTGTAATCATCTTGGACTTGTTTAATTCAATGATCTCTTTCTGTGTTTAGTCTTTGATTTAATGGGTATTTTATCTTTATTGATTATATTATATCTGTGATTCAAGAGTGTAAGAAGAGTCTTATAATGCATAAAATATTTTAAGCTCCTGCATAACTTGGACAGCAGAGACATCAACAACCAGAATATGAATCTCAACAATGGTGACATCTAAAAGTTTAATGTTGCAATGCATGCTGGATGCCAGCACAGTACAAAACTCCCAGCATGCACTGCAGCATGAATAAATTATGCAGCTTTATTTCCACCATTGTTGAGATTGATGTGCTGATTTTTGATGTCTGTGTGTGTCTAAACAATGTTGCAGCTGTTTTTTTGTGCATGGTGTTTAAAAATAAACTCTTTTTAGCTGATTGTTGTTTGAACTCTTGCTGTAGTTTCACAGTGGCAATAATGTAAAATATTAGTCTGTTAATAACGTAACAATGGATATAACACGGTAAGAATTCAGTGAGTCAAAAGACTACGTGATGGTTCGGTCTTCACCAACACATAACTATCAGCACTCAACGTTTTTTTTGTTTTTTTTTCGTTTTTTCATTTGTTTCTGCCATAATAAATGTGACTTGCAAAAACAGTTTAAGTAGCCAGAGAAAAAACAAAAACTGATGTATAAAAAGTCATGGGTCAAGAGCTCAACTAAAGCAAACGCTGATCTCCTCAATGGTGACATCAAACCAAACATTTTCAACAAAACATCAACATCTAAACTTCTGTTAATTCTCAATAAGATCTTCTGTAGAAATAAAGTTAAACTGGTCAGTAATAAGTGTAATAATGTGTAATGGCTGGTAGTTCTGCTCGTAGTTGTAGTTTCTGCTCGTATCTTCGTTCCTCTTTTCAGTGGTTCTGCTTGTTAACAGCAGGTGTTCATCATTATTGCAATGTTAATTTTACTCTGTAGTGTGGACACTAGAAGATGTTCCTGAGGGGTTGAAAGGGTTAAAAGTGTAAGATAAAAAGACACACCCACAAAATGCATTTTAACAGTTACAAACTGTAAGTTAAAAAACAGTTATATACTGGCAACACTATTGCCAGTTTTATACTGGCAACACTGTTGCCTGTAGTTTACTGTAAAATTGAGTTTTGTGGGTCACCATTGTGCTGAAGAGTAGAGCCTGTGCTTAAGTTCAGGAGAAGATCTAGAGACATTGGTGATATGTTGTATGTTGTTTTATTTAACAGATGGTGACTGTGTAGTTGTTGATGCAGTGAAAATCTTTTTATTTAAAATGGTTTTTGTGAACTCTAAAGAAATAAGTTCATAGTAATAATATGCTCATATTATTAGCATATAATAAAAATTATTTTGTAAATTTAAATGGCATTCTGACAATTTGAGGCAGTTGGTTTCTGCAAATGAAATGAGGTAACACGTGTTTAATTTAATGCATGGTATCTTTACAGTAACATACTGTAGATTACAGTAAATAACTGTACAATCAATAGTAAATCACTGGCAACAGTGTTGCCAGTATTATACTGTAAAAAGCCCGGCAAGGTCTAACAGTGTAGGATAACGTTATAGGAACGTTAAAATAACATTATAGGGATGTTAAAATAACGTTAGGGGAATGTTAGAATAATGTTAAGGGTGAAATAGTGTGAAAAGCACAGAAACATGATGTTAATCGAGAAGTTTTGGTTTACGGACCAAAAGAAGCATGTCCCGCTAAAATGTACAATTTATTTTATTGTCGCATACAATAAATTTCATCACCAGGCTTAAAGGTAGGGTAGATCATTTTCAGAGAGGCTAGCAATAGCACGCTAACTTTGAAAGCGTAAGATCCCATCCTCCCTTCAGAGCATCTCTAAAGCCACGCCTATGGCTAGATACAAAAGCATCACAAGAGACGGCGTTAAATTATCTCATGTCTCAAAGCACATACCATTACAATAATAATTAAAGCTGCAAGCAGCGATGAAAGGGCCCTCGCACCCGGGGCCACCACCACCCGTTGGCCTTAGGAAAACAGTGAATAGTGGGTGACATTCATGTAAGCGAGTAAATACAGTTGAAATATCATTTCGACGTGCCACACTTCCTGCTGCCAACAGGTGGCACTTTGACTATTACTGAATATTGCCATGTAGATGGCCCCTTCCTGTTCCAACATGACTGCGCACCAGTGCACAAAGCAAGATCCATAAAGACATGGATGAGTGAGTTTGTTGTGGAGGAACTTGACTGGCCTGCACAGAGTCCTGACCTCAACCCGACAGAACACCTTTGGGATGAATTAGAGAGGAGACTGCGAGCCAGGCCTTCTCGCCAACATCACTGCCTGACCTCACAAATGCACTTCTAAAAGAATGGTCAAAAATTCCCATTAACACACTCCTAAACCTTGTGGAAAGCCTTCCCAGAAGAGTTGAAGTTGTTATAGCTGCAAAGGGTGGGCCAACTCCATATTATTAAACCCTACGGATTAAGAATGGGATGTCATTAAAGTTCATGTGCACGTAAAGGCAGGCATCCCAAAACTTTTGGCAATATAGTGTATTTTAAAGAGTCCATGCTGTGAACGTTATATACTTCACATACTTTTGAAAATCCAGAGTTAATTGACTGATAAGCACTCATTGTCACAGTTGTAAACACAACGGCTTGCATCTTCCATGACAGGGGTTTAGCGTCACGGTTCAATGCGGACCATTTAAGAATACAACACGCACATCTCCTGGACATCTTGTAGAATTAAACCAATGAGATGACGACTTCGAAAATCCTGAAGTGTTTCCAGTTAAGTGTGCCATATGCATCAGACGTTCAGCCAGTGGTCATCTCAGTGGCATCCAAGACTGAGACTAGATCAGCCCCACCTGGAGGAGGGTGATGTATGTGTACAGCTGTTTCCATCTGTTTTCTCCAGAGATGATTTATAGCTGAATTTAATATAATTGATGAACTTTACACAGTTAATAAATTGAACTGAATTAACACTGAGCGGACTTCAGCTGAACAATGACACTATTGTTTTTTTTTTGTTTTTTTTTCTTAGAACTGCTTTACAGCAGAATTGAATTCTGTTAATTACTGTAAAGCTGCTTTGAAACAATCTGTATTGTATAAAGTGCTATGTAAATAAAGGTGACTTGACTTGACTTCCATCTGCATTATATGCTATAGTCTAATGATCAACAGGAAGACAAATATGCGTAATATTTTTATACTACACTAAACATGTGTCTGCAGCACTGCGAATGTAACAGTTGAGCATTGGGAAACTGATGCTCAATACATTAATCAGCTGTAGTTACAGAAGGGAAACATTTTTAAAGGCAGAGAAAGACATTCAAGGAAGCCAGTGAGACAGGTGTCAGAATGTGAGGTATGCTCTGGTAACCTTACACCTTTATGTTGGCCTCTTTTAACGCGTGTTGGCATGTGTAGATATCATTATCAGTTGATCATAATTAAAGTGTAAGTGCACACCAGCTATGAATCCAAATTTTTCAGTCTTCTAGTCTGGGGTAGTCTCAAGTTGCAAATTAACACATTTTTTAAGTAAAAGGGTTTTTTTTTAACATTGTGTATGTAATTTCAATGTTTTTAAATATCCGTAAAATAATATTGACAAATTCAGAGATGCATATACCAAACTTAGTTTGCAAGTATTGTATGAAATTGCAGTCCCTGAAAATTTTGACAGATTTTAAATAATGTTAATAACATTTGATTATTAATAACATTTGAAATTATTAAATGAATGAAAACCATAAGATAACTATATTTAAATGACAAAGTCAAGTATAAAAAAAAAGAAAGAAATTATTTAACATTTAGTTTTTATAAATAAGGCTGGCTATAATAAATTGCGCAAACTAGACACTTTAGACAGCTTCAATAAAATAATAAAAAAAGACAGAAAAAAATTGTCAAAGCATCTGCCAAGGGACATTCCATTTACCTTGATTGTTCATTTCAAAGAAGGAAGCAATCAGGATATTATTGTGTGGTATTTAAGAGGCAGGAATGCTGCAGGTGATTCAGGAGAAGTGAAAACTGGAGTATAGAATAACTAGTAGCCCTACTTACAGTTTTTTTCAACTGCTTGCACACAAAATCTCTACTTTACAAAATCCCTACTAATTCTCAGTCTTCGACTCAGTTTTCAATTTCATAAAACACTTTTTGCAAAACACAACACACAATTCTTTATGTAACACACAAAAATCTAACAGGAAGTATCTTGATTTCCTTTTTCAAACACAGCCATTGTTTCTGTCCATCTACACATGGTTGAGGAATTTCTTTTCTTTCGTACTGTAATAGTGTATTCACAACCACAAATGCTTACAGTAAAAAAAAAAAAATAGTTTGGTTTCAATCTTGTTTTCATGTTTACTGTGAATTTTTCCATATCTCTCTGCCAATTACTTTCAATCTTGTACAGAAATGTACATAGGAGCTCATGAAAGAAGAGCTTTAGGTTTTGAATAACTGTGTATATATGATATATCCAAAAATAGAATATTATGGCAAAGGTGTTTGCAACGTAAGACAAATGTTTGCTTTTGAGATGTGTTTGTGAAATTTTGAATGCAGTGCTTCATTTTGCAAGAGATGTGAGGCATTTTGCATTTTGTGTGTGCAATTCTTGGATTTGTGTGTAAACTTTTGAAAAAAAGAGGCCAAGTTTTGAAAATGTGTGTAAGCAGTTGAAAAAAACTGCAATTGCATTCAATGATAAAATGTATCATACCATATTATATGTCTTTGTTGTAACTGTCTGTTATTTGTTATAGACAGAGGCAATCTACAGACTGAACTATCCTTCTTTCATAGGAGCACTTGGCTAAAGTGACCAGACTGTCATATTAAAAAAAAAAAAAAAAAGCATTACACTGTTTCTGAAAATTATATTCCAGAGCTGGGTCAGTCATTACCGATACAGAACTCGCCTTCAACAATACGCTGTATGTGCCATCACCTACTGAAATTGCCAGCTCATTATTGAGTGACACAGCAACTGTCGATGCCCTGAACATAACTTCTAATTTGATCGAAGTTAATGGTACAGGTAGTTCTGAAATCACCTGAGAGAAAAAAAACGTCTAAAGAATTTTTTGTTTTATATGTGTAATGCAAGTACAGTCTTACAAAAATAAGGATGGTACAAAATAAACCTACATACTATCAGCTGAACTGGAAGTTAATTGAACATGATACAGTGACATTTCTTTTGTCAATGTTAACATGAGCTCTAATCTAATCTTATCACCATTTTCTAATATCAGAATTTACTTTTGCTGAACCAACAACAACAGTGTCCTCAGCAACCACAGCAACTCTTACTGGAACAACCATGACTGCATCAACACTGTCTACTTCAGCCACTCCCTCTTCAACTGCTAGTACAACTGTTAGTACAGGTGAAGTATCCAAAAATTCCAGCAACTTTAACACCAACAGGCTCTTCCACAGTCCAAACAAATGGACTTGTTTGTTTGGACTGTGGAAGAGCCTGTTGGTGTTAAAGTTGCTGGAATTTTTGGATACTTCACCTGTACTAACAGTTGTGTTACAACAAATTAGATAAGATGCTTGAACACACATGTAAGATTCAGACAGGTGAAACAGAATATTTTTTAGAATAAGTTGGATTCATAAAGACTTGTTTCTGAAAGAATGATTCAGTGATAGACACATTTTTAACCTAGTGGCATAACAATGCAATCGATACAGTCGTTATTTGAAGTCCAGTTACTTTCAGAAGGTAATTTATTATACATAAACATCAGCGTTTCTATCTGAATAATAAACTTTCGTATACTTCTGGAATAGGCCTATTTGTCACACAGAAATAATGATACCGTGCGTTTGAAAAGATTGTTTGTGAAGCTGTTTATATCCACACATGACAACTCTCTTTAGATCAACGGCAGCGCGAACGCAGATTTGAATGTCGTGATTAAAGGAGACATCCTACTCTTCGCCCACCCATCACACCAGAACTGTTTTAGGAACCGAAACTTAGAAATCTTGCACGGTTCAGGTTCTTTTCAAAAAACACTACCGGTTCCGTATGAGAACCGGTTTTTGGTTCCCACCCCACATTGTCTACTTTATCTAGTCCCTCTTCAACTGCTTTTCATAGTACAACTGTTAGTACAACGGAAACATCCACAACATCAACAGGTTCTTATCAACTCTTACTGGAACATCCACCACTAGTACAGCAATCACTATAACAGTGCCCCCATCAACAGCTTCTACTTTAACTTCAGTCACTTCATCTTCACCAGACTTTGAAAGTACAACTATTAGTACA
Source organism: Ctenopharyngodon idella (assembly GCF_019924925.1). Classification (NCBI taxonomy): domain Eukaryota; kingdom Metazoa; phylum Chordata; class Actinopteri; order Cypriniformes; family Xenocyprididae; genus Ctenopharyngodon; species Ctenopharyngodon idella. Next base: position 40,584,282 of record NC_067220.1, read on the forward strand.
ACCACAGCATCCACAACACCAACAACAGGATCCTCTGCTGGAACAACAACTCTTTCTATATCCAGCAGTAGTACACCAATTACCACTATAACACCACAATCAACAGTCAGTTCCTCTTCACCAGCCTCTGAAAGTACAACTGTAAGTACAGTCGCATCCACAACACCAGCAACTACAATAACACCAGGACCCTCAACAGCCATAGCAGATCTTGTTGGCACATCCACCACTAGTGCAACAGTTGCCGCAACAATAACACAAACGTTGGCTTCTACGTTTACTTTGCCAACAACTTCTTCAACTGCCACTGAAAGTACAACTCTTGGTACAGGTGAAACATCCACAACACTTACATCAATATCAACACAATCTTCGACAGCCACATCAACTCTTTCTTGAGCATCCACCACTAGTCTTGGAGTTACCTCTAAAGCACCACAATCAACAGCTGCTACACTTACTTCAACTATACTCTCTTCAAATGCATTTGAAAGTACAGCTGTTAGTTCAGCCACAATATCAGCAGCAACCACAACAGGACACTCAACATACAGGTGCATCTCAATAAATTAGAATATCATGAAAAAGTTTTTTTTTTTTTTTTTTTTTTTCTGTAATTTAATTCAAAAAGTAAAACTTAAATATATTCTAGATTTATTAGACATAAAGTAAAATATTTCCAGACTTTTTTGTTTTCATTTTAATGATTACAGCTTGCTGCTCATCAAAATAAAAAAATCAGTATCTCAAATTATTAGAATATTTAATTTCAAGTTCTATTAAATTGCCATTCTCAGGGTATAAATACTGGGTTTAGGTCAGTAATCCCAACAGCAGTCATGGGGAAGTCTGCTGACTTGACAGTTGTCCAGAAGACGATCATCAAGACCCTCTACAATGAGGGTAAGCCACAGAGGGTCATTGCTGAAAGAGCTGGCTGTTCGCAGAGTGCTGTGCCAAAGCATATTCATGGAAAGTTGACTGGAAGGAAAAAGTGTGGTAGGAAAAGGTGTACAGAAGATTGCAGGCTTGAGAAGATTGTCAGGCAAAGCCAATTTAAGAACTTAGGAGAGCTTCAAAAGGAGTGGACTGAAGCTGGAGTCAGTGCATCAAGAGCCACCGCACACAGACGTCTTCAGAAAAAGGGGCAACAACTGTCACATTCCACGTACCAAGCCACTTCTGAACCAAAGACAACGTCAGAAGCGTCTTACCTGGGCTAAGGACAAAAAGAACTGGACTGTTGCTCAGTGGTCCAAACTCCTCTTTTCAGATGAAAGTAAATTTTGCAGGGTATGTCAATGGGGTATTGTCAAGAGGAAGATGAGAGACACCAGACCCAACAATGCAGATGACCTGAAGGCCGCTATCAAAGCAACCTGGGCTTCCATTACACCTGAGCAGTGCCACAGGCGGATTGCCTCCATGCCACGCCACATTGATGCAGTAATTCTTGCAAAAGGAGGCCCAACCAAGCATTGAGTGCATAGAAATGAACATACTTTTCAGAAGCCTGACATTTCTGTTTAAAATATCCTTTTTTTTATTGATCTTACGAAGTATTCTAATTTATTGAGATAGTGAATTGGTGGGTTTTGTTAAATGTGAGCCAAAATCATCACAATTAAAAGAACCAAAGACTTAAAGTACTTCAGTCTGTGTGCATTGAATTTATTTAATACACGAGTTCCACAATTTGAGTCGAATTACTGAAATAAATGAACTTTTCCATGACATTCTAATTTATTGAGATGCACCTGTATATGACAACTGAAGTGCCGACAACTACTGCAAATGCAGTTTCAATCAATATTTCAGGTAAGCTCCATTATGCAATAGATCTTTAAAAAGTATATAGTCTTCTATAACTTTACTGAAATAAGTATAGGATACACAAAACCCCATGTCTGTACTAACATTTCTCTCGTTTTGATTAGAATGAAGGAAAAAAAAGTGCGTACTCTGCCATAGTGGCCAAGCTAAGCCCCCGGGTGAAGGCCACAGAGACATTACCCCCGAATTGCCCCCTGAACAGCCGGCACCGCCATAGCCCCCTGAACAACCGGCACCACCATGGCCCCCTGTGCTGCCTACGCTGCCATGGTCCCCTGAACAGCCGGCGCCGTTTTGGCTCCCTGAGTGGCCTGATTCGCCCTGGAGGCTTCCCGTCCCGATAAACCACGTCCTTGCCAGCCTCCAGAGGGCCCGCTCACCCTCCCACCCCTGTGGATGTTTAACAGCACGGGACGCGCCTCCCGGGAGGGCGGGGTACTGTAACGGTTTGAGTTGTTTTGTTCTGTTTAGTTGTTCATGTCTAGAGTTTGTTTTCCTTTAGTCACATGTTCTCCTTTGTTCAGTGTTTCCCGCCACTTGTTTGTATCCATGGTTTCTGTTTTGATTTGTGTTTCAGTTCAGGTGTGTTTAATAAAAAGCAGGTTAATAAAACCTGCTGCACTTAGATCCTGCTTCCTTGACTTCAACCACGTGTTACAGAGTCTACAGACCCAAGTATGTAAACTTCCTCAAAGTGGACATCAAAGGATTCAGGTAAATACAGCACATTACAATTCAGCCCAGGGTCAATCATCACAACAACAGAAATAGCCTTCAGCTTTGACCAACCAGTTCCATCCATTCAAGAGATTTCAGACACTCTCTTGACAGCAGTGGGAACAGGAGGTGTCTGTCAGAGAAATAAGAATAGGACACACTCAATACAATCTATAATTGTTCTTGTTTTTTCTGACTTTCACTGGAATGAAGTGAATGGAGAAGGGAGATCTAATTTGCATATCTTGTATTTCAGCTTCAACTACAACTATCGCTCCTACAGGAACTACAACTTCAAGCGGATTAAAGATTGAATCAAGTCTGCTTCAAGCAACATGCCTCATTATTATGTCTAAAATATTAAGACTTTTCCTATAGATCCTTAATATATCAACCAAGCATGAGAGTACAAGAAGACAAGCTGTTTGAAGGATAACTACTGGCAATAGTAAATTCTAATATTGCAATATGTCATTTTATTATAATCAAATAAACATGGATTTATATGGTCTACATTTTTTTGCTTTCATGAAAAGACTACACAAAAGTTAAATATGGCTTCTTACTGTACACTGTTCAATGTTCAAATGCAATACATTCAGTTTACTAAAATTTTAATATTAGGCTTTCATAAAGCAATACATTTGGAGAGCTGTAAGCTGAAAAACTGACATTTCTTGTGTATTGTTGATAAAAGTTGACAATAATAATATGTCTGGGATGATTTCACAAGTATTTTGCTCTCATGACCACATAAACACATTTCAATCATTGTTTGAGGATTTTTGGCAGCTATTCAAAAGGAATTGCAAGAATGGCAAGTTGTATAGGTGTGACATACACTATGTCAGGGTCCTGCCCTGACAGTCTTGTCTGTCTTGTCTCTGTTCAGTGTTTCTTTGTGTGTCTTCTGCCTGAGAACAAGGCTTTGTCTTTGTTGGTGTTGGCCATGTGCTCCTTTTGTCCCTCCTCCTTGTTTCCTCTTGTTTAGTCCTTGTCTTGTCCCCATTTCACTTATTGTGCTCACCTGATCCTCATGTGCTCTGGTCCCTTTATATTGTGCTCATTTCCCTCATGTCTCTGCTGGTTTGTTGCATAAAGTCTTTGTGTGTGAGCATTTCTCATCTTCAGGTCTTGTTAGATATTGTGCAATATTTTGCTCTTCCTGTTAGTTCTAGCTTTGTATTTAATTCCTTTTGGAATTAAATTAGTTTTCAGTTTTGGAATAGAATTAGTTTTCTGGTTTTCTTTGTTTTGCTCTAGTATATTTTCAGTCTTTATTACCTTAAATTCTGACGCTCATGTAAATCGGAGGCTAGTTGTGACTGACAGCTAACAGACTTACAGCTAACATCACAGAGGGTCTATATCTATGTTAAAAGGATTGTTCACCCCAAAAATGGTCTACCGAAGAGTAGAACCAATGAAACTCAACTGACTTTCAAAATATCTTCCATATCTAGATCTCAGAACATCATAGGGACTTGGAGGGTTGGCTCATCTGAACTTGTACCAGTATAAAAGTCTTATCTATTGTTTCATTGTGAATGTTGTTTCATTGCTCAACAATAATCATTGTATCTGAAGTCATCTTGTTTGGTTGGTTGAGCATGTACATGTGTTTGGGGGTGGAACGAAACATGAAAGTTGAATTTGATTAAACAATTTTGAGACATTAAAAATGCTGATCATCAAGTTTGATATTCTTTTTGTGGTTTTTAAAAAATACAGTACTTATAATAATACTAGTGCACCAATTTGAATGTCCAAATACCAGCAAAACTAATGTCAAAGGTTTTGGATCCAGGAAGGGGAAGAAAGCCAGAAGGGGAATAATGATCTGAAAGTGATGTTATTAGTGGGAGGTGCAGCTTGTTGCCATGCACTGGCTCAACAAACATCAACAAATACCAAACTTCAACATTGTTGGGTTACACAGACTGAGATTTCTCTGGATTCCCTGAATCTTTGCACAAAATATGTAGATGGTGAAAGACCTAAATCCTTTGCAATCCTGCATTGAGAAATGTGATTTTTGAATTTTTTTGTCAATTTTCTCATGAAATTTGGCACAAAGTGGTGAGCCAAAACCCATCTTTGTTTGCAAAGACTGAGATTTTGGTGGATGCTCCTTTTATACATGGTACCCTCACCTATTACCAGTTCACCTGCTAACTGTGGACTGTTTCAAAACTGATATCAAAATAACTTTGATATTCTGTAATCTTTTCGCTTTCATTTTGCCTCTTTCCCAACTTTTTTGGACTGTGTTGCAGCTATCAAAATCCAAATTTGTTTATTTTTACCAAATATAATTAATTTGGTCATTGGAAATCTTTTCTTTTTACTTTTGTCCAGGCCCAATTCTACGGGGGTGCTAGGGGGTGCTAAGCATCCTCAAACACAAGCAAGAGCACCCTCAGTTGATACTGTATTGGCAAAACAGATTTGGTAAATGCTCCAGTGCATATTTGTGTTTGCTCTCTGGAGAACGTCAAATATATCTATTTACAACGTGTTTTGCAGCGGTGAGCAAAGTTGTTGATCTTTTGATCGCAATGGCCAATCAGAGGCAATGGCCACCGTTTTTATTCTGTGCTGAGTTAAGCAGGCTCACGAGTCCTCTTATTAACAAATAACGTGTTGACATGATGTAAGAGATTTATTGTGCATTGTTGGCAGCGTCAATGATTGTTACAGAACTTTGTGAGATCATGATGAACAGACAAACAACAGCATTTTAGTGATTGTAAAGGGAGCGGTCTTTGCTCACTTTCGAGGTAGTTTTCTAATCCATTGAATAATATCTTGTTTTTGATGCTACTAAGAGGACCAATGGCCAATTGCATGCTGCAAAGTTTCGGAAGTGACATATATAAATGCTGAATTCACTTTGCACAGGACAGAAATATGACGTTAAAATAGTAAAATGCATCAAAGCAATGTAAAGGCAGATTAATAGATTAATAGAAAAATATTAGTTGCAAAATTCCAATTATTGGTAAAAGTGATGACGGTAACACTTTAGAATAATGGTCCATCATTAATAAGTAACTATGTAGGAAGTAATGCAGGACTAATGAGTAGTACTATATTAACACTTCAGCTACTACTATTAACTAATATAGAAACAAGCTTAACTAATCAGTAAGTAATATCAAATTTAGAAGATAGTTCCTTGTTAGCTAATCAATAATTACCTAATGAGATTAGCATTATTAATAACTATTAACTAACTGACAAATTGTAAAGAACATTATTGCGTATCTGAGACATAATCAGTCATCATTTTTACTATGAATACAGTCATAAAATGCATCACAAATTACTCGTGTTACCTAGTCACTATGCAGTAACTACTAGTGATCACTAGTACTTCTTGAAGAATGACTAGGTACTTGAGTAATAAGTGATGCATTTTATGACCGTGTTCTGAGTAAAAAAGGACAATCTTCAAGAACTACTATTGATCTGGACCATTATTTTAAAAGTGAAAAAGATGTTTTTCACTTTAAAATAATGGTCCAGATCGCTAGTAGTTCCTGCATAGTGACTAGGCAACAGTTGAGTAATTAATGATGCATTTCATGACCACGTTGAGAGTAAAAAAATATAATTGCTCACATCTCAGACACTTTAATGTTGTGATTATTAATTAATTAGTAATTCTTTATAATTTGTCATAGTTACCTATTAGTTCTTAATGATGCCAATCTCATTCTGTAATTATTGATTAGCTAATAAGGAACTATCTTAGTCCTAAATTTGATATTACTTACTGATATAGTTAAGCTTGTTTCTGTATTATTTAATAGTAGTAGCTGAAGTGTTAAAGCAGTACTACTGAGTTGTCCTGCATTACTTCCTGCATAGTTACTTATTAATGACAGACCATTATTCTAAAGTGTTACCGTGATGACTAAGATCATTTTTAACAGGTGTGAAATAAATATGACACTTGGAGGATTCTTGCTTCTACGAAAGGGTTGACCATCAATGGGCAGGTTTCCACAATTAGAAAGAAAGGCAAGAGAAGTAAAACTTAATTACGGGAAACAGGAGGGGTTAATCTTACCGGAAAATTAAGTTGCTTGGTTATTGTGAAATATTAGATAAGAAAACTGAATAAAAATAGGCCAGGCATCTTACAGGCATCTTGGCTTTGTTCAATAGTCAATTATTTTGACTTCTGGAACTCTGCCTCTTGAGCTTCCTTTGCAAGAAAGAGAAGACTTTTCTCCACAACAAATGTATACTGCTATGGTGGAGCCATTGACAAAGTGTGCGCGCATAAAGCCGCCTCTCAGTACTAAATTTTTTTTTCTTTTTCGCTGCTTATTGTGTTTAAACAGTCAAATACACACAAAATAATGTCAAAATGCCGGTCTTGGTGAGAATTCACATAAACAGTCAGTTATATTTGAAGTGAACGTAAACAGTTGAGAAAGAAAACGCATGTGTAACAGTATAATGGAGCCGTGCGTCAGGTCTTAAAGTGACAGCAACCTAATATACCTGCTGCCAAATTATGAGGTAATATTAAAAATATTTATATGGCAAAGTTTAAAATTTTATATGGTTTCCCCATGGTATTGATGCCAAAATTGTGACAAGTGAAAATGCTGAGTGGAAACCACAGTGGCTGGTAAGGAAAAAAGTTAATGCCAAGTCTGGATTATATTTATATTTATCAACAGGGAGACAGATATGGCTACTATATATATGAAATATAGCAAGATTATACAGTACTAAACATGTGTCTCAGCACTGTGAGTTTAACCATTAAGCACTGGGAAACTAATGCTTAAAAATAATGAAGACAAATTCAGAGATGTACTCATAAACCAACTGCATGCAAGTACTATAAGAAACTATCCCTAAAGTCAAAAACAAATTAAAAAAAATGTGACAGCTCCAATTAAAAAAAAAAATGTTTCATTAGCATGTCATCACAGCATCTGCCAAGGGACATTCTATTGAGCTTATTTGTTCATTTCAAAGAAGGAAACAATCGGGACATTATTGTGTGGTATATAAGAGGCAGGAATGCTACAGATGATTTAGGAGAAGTGAAAGTTGAAGCACAAAATATCTAGTAGGCCCACTTAAAGCGGATTAGCTATCAACGTGTTGAGTATTATAATATCTGCTTAAGGATTGGTAAGGACATTATATATCTCTAAAGATATTTGTGATAATTATTTTTATATTATAAAGTATAGTTTAATTGCGAGAAAGATCTCAACATTTAATTATCAGAACATTAAAACATTTAATGGGATGTCAACCATTTTATAATATGGTAAAATGTATCAGTTTTGTCTTTGTCAGAAATGGCACTAGTGTTACTAAATTAAATTCAATTACATTACAATAAGTAAATTAACTTAATTAATTACAAAATTTTGTATGAAATGTATCTTCAGGAAACTGCAGTTACTATGTTATTCTGTTCACAAAGTAATCTTTATAGTTTGTGTTCATACTGCTTTGTTTTTATATATTGTGAAGCAGTAGTGTGAAAACTGAGTTATATAAATAAACTTCTACTTAATTATTTCATATATCTCGATATTGATTAGAAAAGCCATTATCTTTGGGATATCCAAATGCCAGTTAGGGGCATTCGTTTGTTTTCTAAAACACTGATGTTAATATTAACTAGTCATGATAGAAAAATAATGCAGCTTGGAAATGGTAATCATTTGGAATTTGATTTCAATTTTGTGATATCTAAGATATAAACAGATCAAATAAAGACTGTGCAAGGTTGGTCTAACTTTGTAACAATTTTAAATTAAAGCAAAATTAATTAAATTAACTTTTGTACTTCACTGATAGGTAATGATTGGCAAAATTGTATATATATGTGTGTGTGTGTGTGTGTGTGTGTGTGTGTGTGTGTGTGTGTGTGTGTGTGTTTGTGTGTTTTCCACACACACCTATTAACTTTTCAGTGAAATATTGCTTTCTTTACAGACTTTTATCACCACCACAGGACTCTTTCCAAGATGGACAGAAAAGCTTTGATCTTACTCATTTTGTTCGGTAGGTGAATCAAATTTACAACTATTAAAAACAAAAACAAAAAACAAAAAAAAACATCTATTAGAGCTGCACGATTCAAGATAAATTGAGAATCACATTTTTTTTTTAGTTTAAAAAAAATCGACAACTAAACAAAAATAATGTCATTTACTAGAGGTTTTGACAGAATGTTAACTGCTGCTTATTTTTTTTATTTTTTTTTAAATGGTTTAAATGAATGATGATTCGAAGACTTCACTTGTTTCATTACTGGATGAATTAGCGTTTTTGAATGAATTTCTGGAATAATGATTC